>NC_092720.1:204050118-204241290 GCF_047496885.1 Scyliorhinus torazame
TATCCCGGACGAGCCCCCAATTTGTTATGGGCCAGGGTTTAGAAAACTCCAAAGTACATCATGGAGTTCACCTGACCTACAGCTGTTTATTGATTTTGGTTATGATGAGCACCATGGCTGCCTTTCAGGTGTTATTCAACTTAAGCACTTCTAATCAAAAACAAGCTTTATTCTACGAATTTAGTTAATGTTTTTATAAACACACACAGTAAGCATTTTTATCAACTACCAACATAAATACCCCACACAGCTACAGTACTCTATGTATAACCCTTAATAAATGTCCCCCTTAAGATACCAAAAAACAGAAAAACCTTTTCAAAAGTGTGGCCCAGCACACAGCACTCAAGACCTGGTTTGGATGCTCTTTCCAAAACAGCAGGTTTGAATTTCTTCCAGGAAACAATTATTTCTTTTCAAGTTATCAAGCAGTCTGGAAACAGCTTTTAAAATGCAGATAGAGAAACAAAAAACCTTCTTTTGCAACCTGTGCTGTACAAACCAGGTCAAACGCAAAGCGAAAGTAAAACTAACACAAAAACGAAAGTAAAAACCCAGAGCCACAGCCCAGCTCCACCCACACAATGACATCAATGAAGCCATGTGATAAGACAAAAAACATTTCTTAAAGAGACAATCCCATGACAAAAGGTAAAGTCACCATAGTCCCAGGTGACCACAGGCTGCTTTTCCCTTTGAGGGTACGAGCTGACTGGCGGTGATTTAACTTGAGAATCATTGAACCTCAAGCAAGGGGCAAGGTTGAGAAGACGGGGCCTTCATTTTTTTTTTTTTTTTTTTTTTTTTATAAATGTTTTATTGAAAATTTTTTCCCAAACAACAATTTTTCCCCTCTTACAAAGCAAACGCAACAATAACAATACAGAAATTTTAAACAATACACAAGTAACAAAACCCCTTTATCTTTGACCTAAACTAAACCCCCCCTCCCCCCCCCCCCCCCCCTCCCCCTGGGTTGCTGCTGCTGGTCATCTGTCTTCCCTCTAACGTTCCCCTAGGTAGTCGAGAAATGGCTGCCACCGCCTGGTGAACCCTTGAGCCGATCCTCTCAGGGCAAACTTTATCTGCTCCAGTTTAATGAACCCCGCCATATCATTTACCCAGGCCTCCAGTCCGGGGGGTTTCGCCTCCTTCCACATGAGTAGGATCCTGCGCCGGGCTACTAGGGACGCAAAGGCCACAACGTCGGCCTCTTTCGCCTCCTGCACTCCCGACTCTTCCGCAACTCCAAATAGAGCTAACCCCCAGCCTGGTTTGACCCGGGCCCTCACCACCCGCGAAATCACTCCCGTCACTCCCTTCCAATACCCTTCCAGTGCCGGGCATGCCCAAAACATATGTGCGTGGTTTGCCGGGCTCCCGCCACACCTCCCACATTTGTCCTCCACTCCAAAGAACCTGCTCAATCTTGCTCCCGTTATGTGTGCTCTATGTAGCACCTTAAATTGAATCAGGCTAAGCCTGGCGCATGAGGAAGAGGAATTTACCCTGCTTAGGGGACGGGGCCTTCATTAATAACCTGAGCCAGTATTGGGATTGAACCCGCGCTGCTGGTCTCGCTCTGCCAATTGAGGCCAACTGACAGTGGCAGTGGTTAGTTGTTCTGCACAGTAACACCGCCCCCCCCCCCCCCCCCCCCAGCCCCCACTCCTGGTCTTGCTCTTTTTCGCTGTTCTGCCTGAACTCTTGCTTTCTCCACACTGTTGTGCCCCCCCCCCCCCCCCCACTCCTGGTCTCAGTCTTACTCCCTGCTCTGCATGAAACTCCAGTAGACCATAAGTCATTGGAGCAGAATTCAGCAACTCGGCCCATCAGTTCTGCTCTGCCGCTCGAAGAGATCATTGACAGATCTGATACGATAATCCTCAACTCTAATTTTCCACCTTATCCCCATAACCCTTGATTCTCTTACTGATTAAAAATCTGTCTATCTCAGCTTTGAATATACTTAACGACCCAGCCTCCACATCCCTCTGTGGTAAAGATTAGTACCCTCTGGGAGAAGAAATTCCTCCTCATCTCTGTCTTCAATGGGTGACCTCTTATTCTGAGGCCATGCCCTCTGGTCCTAGATTCTCCCACATGGGGACACAACTTCTCTGCATTTACCCTGACAAGCTCCTTGGGAATCCTATGTGTATCAATAAGGTCACCTTTCATTCTTCGAAACTCCAGGTATAAACCCAACCTACTCACCCTCTCCTCATAAAGAAAATCACTCCTTAGGCAGCACCAGTGAACCTTCTCTGAGCTGCCTCCAATGCCAGTATATCTTTCCTGAGATTAGGGGACCAATACTGTTCACAGTATCCAAGGTGTGGTCAAAGTAGTGGCATGTGTAGTTTTAGCAGGACTTCCCTATTTTTATACTCCATTCCGTTTGAAATGAAGGCCAACGTTCCATTTGCCTTCCCTATTACCTGTTGAACCTGTATGTTAGCTTTTTTGTGATTCGTGCACGAGGACTCCCAAATTCCTCTCTGCTGCAGCTTTCTGCAGTCTTTCTCCATTTAAATAATATTCAGCTCCTTTATTCCTCCTACAGAAATGCATAACTTTGCACTGACCAACATTATATTAATTACATTATATAACAGTGGTTAGCATTGCTGCTTCACAGCGCCAGCGTCCCGGGTTCGATTCCCGGCTTGGGTCGCTGTCTGTGCGGAGTCTGCACATTCTCCCCGTGTCTGCGTGGGTTTTCTCCGGGTGCTCCGGCTTCCTCCTACAAGTCCTGAAAGACGGGCTGTTCGGTAATTTGGACGTTCTGAATTCTCCCTCTGTGACCCGAAGAGGCGCCGGAATGTGGCGGCTAGGGGCTTTTCACAGTAACCTCATTGCAGTGTTAATGTGAGCCTACTTCCGCACCACCACCACCTCGAGATCTTGCTCTGTCTCGTTGGTCTCACAGACTCCCACCTTCTCCACATTCTTCTGTACCCCCCCCCCCACTCCTGGTCTCATTCTTTCTCAAGGCTCGATTGAATTCTTTTTTGAACTTCATTTGGCAAATTAAGGACTCAAGGAGCCTTATGACACATGGAATGACTAAAGTTGGTTTAGAGGAAGCTTGAGTAATTTGAAAGACTGTTCCATGTGGACGTTGTAATCAGGTACACAGTGAGTCAACACAGTATGTCATTAAAATGACGCTGAAGGCATATTTGGGAATACAGGGGAATTCTACTTCAACAAAGAGGACTGGTATAATTAAGATCAAAGGTTACACATTTGGCTGAAACTGAATAGAATAGGAGATGAGGATAAAGTAATTGTTTTCCTCACCATGTTGGGGCTAGATGCTTTGAGGTGGTGTCAAATCAAGATTACCCGCATGACCTCAACCGTTGTCAACTCTGAAATTAATGAGATTCTGGACTCATTAAGGCATGACTACACCACAGGGACTACATTCATTCAAGAAGGCAGTTCACCACCACCCTCTCAGTAGTAATTAGAGATGACTAACAAAAGCTGGTCCATAAAGGGGCTGGTTTAGCACAGTGGGCTAAACAGCTGGCTTGTAATGCAGAACAAGGCCAGCAGCGAGGGTTCAATTCCCGTACCGGCCTCCCCGAACAGGCGCCGGAATAGGGTGACTAGGGGCTTTTCACAGTAACTTCATTGAAGCCTACTCGTGACAATAAGTGATTTTCATTTCATAACACAACAATCCCTCAGCATCGACTGAATTCTGTCAGTGGGCTTAAGGCAGGAGTGTCGAGTTTATAGTAGGTGTGAAATGGCTTCATGAAATGAAAATCGCTTATTTTCCTGCTTGTGACAATAAGCGTTTTCATTATTATGACTAAGAATGAGATTGCACTGAGAGTTGCCAAGTGAGACTGCTGCAGATTACATTCTCAAATTTAAAAAAGCTCTCTCATCACTGTGGGTAGGGCGTAACTTAGAAATCAACTTAAGAAAGCAACAGGCTGACATAGTCATACTTGCAGACAATGTCCCAGACATCACTCAACAATCCTGGTGATGTCCTGCCCCACTGGCAGGACAAATCCAGCAAAGGTGACGGCACAGTGATATACAGTCGGGAGGGAGTTTTCCTTAGAATCCTCAACATCGACTCCAGGCCCCATGAAGTCTCATGGCTTCAGATCAAACATGGGAAAGGAAACCTCCTGGCGATTACCATATACTGCCCACCACCACTTGGAGGAATCACTGAGGGTGGCAAGGGCACAGAATATACTTTGGATAGGGGACTTCACCAAGAGTAGCCCAGTAGAACCACTACTAACCGAGTTGGCCAAGTCCTAAAGGAAATAGCTACTAGACTACGTCCTAGATGGTGAGGGAAACAACAAGAGGGGAAAACATGCTGGACCTCATCCTCACCAATCTGTCTGCTGCAGATACATCTGTTCATGACTGGTTCGATGGGAATGACCACCGCACAGTCTTTGTGGAGACAAGGTCCCGTCTTCACATTGAGCATACCCTCCATCATGGGGCAGCACGGTGGCCCAGTGGGTTAGCCCTGATGCCTCACGGCGCTGAGGTCCCAGGTGCGATCCCGGCTCTGGGTCACTGTCCGTATGGAGTTTGCACATTCTCCCCGTGTTTGCATGGGTTTCGCCCCCACAACCCAAAGATGTGCAGGCTAGGTAGGCTGGCCACGCTAAATTGCCCCTTAATTGGGGGAAAAAATGAATTGGGTACTCTAAATTTTTTTTTAAAGTATACCCTCCATCATGTTGTGTGGCACTACCACCGTGCTAAGTGGGATAGATTCAGAACAGATCTAGCAACTCAAACTGGGCATCCATGAGGTGCTGTGGGCCATCAGCAGCAACAGAATTGTACTCAGCCTCAATCTGTAACCTCATGGCCTGGCGTATTCCGCAACTCTACAATTACCACCAAGCCTGGGGATCAATACTGATTCAATGAAGAGTGCAGGAGGGTACATCAGGAGCAACGTCAAGCATACCGGAAAATGAGGCGTCAACCTGGCGAAGCTACAACACAGGACTATCTGTGTGCCAAACAGCATAAGCAGCAAGTGATAGACGGAGCTAAGCGATTTCACAACCAATAGATCAGATCTGAGCTCTTCAATCTTGCCATATCCAACTATGAATGGTAGTGAACAATTAAACAACTCACTGGAAGAGGAAGCTCCAGAAATATCCCTATCCTCAATGATGGAGGAGCCCAGCACATCTGTGCAGAAGGTAAGACTGAAGCATTCGCAACAATCTTCAGCCGGAAGTGCCGGGTGGATGATCCATCTCGGTCTCCTCCAGAGGCCCCAGCACCACAGCTGCCAGTTTTCGGCCGATTCGTTTCACTCCACGTGATACGGAGAAACGGCTGAAGGCGCTAAATACTGCAAAGGCTATGGGCCCTGACAATATACCGGCAATAGTACGGAAGACTTGCATTCCAGAACTTGCCGCGTCCCTAGCCAAGGTGTTCCAAAGAACAAAGAACAAAGAACAAAGAAATGTACAGCACAGGAACAGGCCCTTCGGCCCTCCAAGCCCGTGCCGACCATACTGCCCGACTAAACTACAATCTTCTACACTTCCTGGGTCCGTATCCTTCTATTCCCATCCTATTCATATATTTGTCAAGATGCCCCTTAAATGTCCCTATCGTCCCTGCCTCCACTACCTCCTCCGGTAGTGAGTTCCAGGCACCCACTACCCTCTGCGTAAAAAACTTGCCTCGTACATCTACTCTAAACTTTGCCCCTCTCACCTTAAACCTATGCCCCCTAGTAATTGACCCCTCTACCCTGGGGAAAAGCCTCTGACTATCCACTCTGTCTATGCCCCTCATAATTTTGTATACCTCTATCAGGTCTCCCCTCAACCTCCTTCGTTCCAGTGAGAACAAACCGAGTTTATTCAATCGCTCCTCATAGCTTATGCCCTCCATACCAGGCAACAGTCTGGTAAATCTCTTCTGCACCCTCTCTAAAGCCTCCACATCCTTCTGGTAGTGTGGCGACCAGAATTGAACACTATACTCCAAGTGTGGCCTAACTAAGGTTCTATACAGCTGCAACATGACTTGCCAATTCTTATACTCAATGCCCCGGCCAATGAAGGCAAGCATGCCGTATGCCTTCTTGACTACCTTCTCCACCTGTGTAGCCCCTTTCAGTGATCTGTGGACCTGTACTCCTAGATCTCTTTGACTTTCAATACTCCTGAGGGTTCTACCATTCACTGTATATTCCCTACCTGCATTAGCCCTTCCAAAATGCATTACCTCACATTTGTCCAGGTTAAACTCCATCTGCCATCTCTCCGCCCAAGTCTCCAGACAATCTAAATCCTGCTGTATCCTCAGACAGTCCTCATCGCTATCCGCAATTCCACCAACCTTTGTGTCGTCTGCAAACTTACTAATCAGACCAGTTACATTTTCCTCCAAATCATTTATATATACTACAAAGAGCAAAGGTCCCAGCACTGATCCCTGTGGAACACCACTGGTCACAGCCCTCCAATTAGAAAAGCATCCCTCCATTGCTACCCTCTGCCTTCTATGGCCTAGCCAGTTCTGTATCCACCTTGCCAGTTCACCCCTGATCCCGTGTGACTTCACCTTTTGTACTAGTCTACCATGAGGGACCTTGTCAAAGGCCTTACTGAAGTCCATATAGACAACATCTACTGCCCTACCTGCATCAATCATCTTAGTGACCTCCTCGAAAAACTCGATCAAGTTAGTGAGACACGACCTCCCCTTCACAAAACCGTGCTGCCTCTCACTAATACGTCCATTTGCTTCCAAATGGGAGTAGATCCTGTCTCGAAGAATTCTCTCCAGTAATTTCCCTACCACTGAAGTAAGGCTCACCGGCCTGTAGTTCCCGGGATTATCCCTGCCACCCTTCTTAAACAGAGGAACAACATTGGCTATTCTCCAGTCCTCCGGGACATCCCCTGAAGACAGCGAGGATCCAAAGATTTCTGTCAAGGCCTCAGCAATTTCCTCTCCAGCCTCCTTCAGTATTCTGGGGTAGATCCCATCCGGCCCTGGGGACTTATCTACCTTAATATTTTTTAAGACACCCAACACCTCGTCTTTTTGGATCACAATGTGACCCAGGCTATCTACACCCCCTTCTCCAGACTCAACATCTACCAATTCCTTCTCTTTGGTGAATACTGATGCAAAGTATTCATTTAGTACCTCGCCCATTTCCTCTGGCTCCACACATAGATTCCCTTGCCTATCCTTCAGTGGGCCAACCCTTTCCCTGGCTACCCTCTTGCTTTTTATGTAAGTGTAAAAAGCCTTGGGATTTTCCTTAACCCTATTTGCCAATGACTTTTCATGACCCCTTCTAGCCCTCCTGACTCCTTGCTTAAGTTCCTTCCTACTTTCCTTATATGCCACACAGGCTTCGTCTGTTCCCAGCCTTTTAGCCCTGACAAATGCCTCCTTTTTCTTTTTGACGAGGCCTACAATATCATTCGTCATCCAAGGTTCCCGAAAATTGCCGTATTTATCTTTCTTCCTCACAGGAACATGCCTGTCCTGTATTCCTTTCAACTGACACTTGAAAGCCTCCCACATGTCAGATGTTGATTTGCCCTCAAACATCCGCCCCCAATCTATGTTCTTCAGGTCCCGCCTAATATTGTTATAATTAGCCTTCCCCATATTGTTATAATTAGCCTTCCCCCTCCAATAGAGCTGTAACACTGGCATCTAACCAACAATGTGGAAAATTGCCCAGTTGTGTCCTGGACACAAAAAGCAGGGCTCATCCAACCTGGCCAATTACTGCCCTATCAATCTATTCTCAATCATCAGTAAAGGGGTGGAAGGGATCATCAACAGTGCTATCAAGCAGCACTGACTCAGCAATAACCTGCTCATTGATGCTCAGTGTCACTCAGCTCCTGACCTCATTACAGCCTCGGTTCAAACATGGACAAAAGAGCTGAACTCCAGAGGTGAGGTGAGAGTGACTGCGCTTGACATCAAGGTAGCATTTAACCAAGTATGGCGTCAAGGAGTCCTAGCTAAACTGGAGTTAATGAGAATCGAGGAAAACTCTCCACTGGTTGGAGGCATACCTGGCACAAGGGAACATGATTGTGGTTGTTGGAAGTCAGTTGACTCAGCTCCAGGATATCACTCAAGATAAGTCTTGGGCCCAAGCATCTTCAGCAACTTCATGAATGACCTTCCCTCCATCATAAGGTCAGAAGTGGGGATGTTCACTGATGACTGCACAATATTCAGCACCGTTCATGTCTCCTCAGACACTGGCAAAGTCCGTGTCCAAATGCAGCAAGGCTTGGACAACAGCCAGGCTTCAGTTGACAAGTGGTAAGCAATATTTGCACCACAAGTGTCAGGCAATGACCATCTCCAACAAGAGAGGGTCCAACTACCGCCCTTTGACATTCAATGGCATTACCATCGCTGAATCCCCCACAATCAACATCCTAGGTGTTCCCATTGAGCACAAACGGAACTGGACTAGCCATATTAATACTGTGGCTACCGGGGCAGGACAAAGGCTACGAATTTTGCAGAGTAACTCACCTCCTGACCCCGCTCCCCTACCCACCCCCAAAGCCAGTCCACCATCTAGTCAGGAGTGTAATGGAATACTCTCCATTTCCCTGGATGAGTGCAGCTCCAACAACACTCAATAGGCTCAACACAATCCAGGACAAAGCCATCCACTGGATTGGCACCCTTCCACAAACATTCAATCCCTTCACCACTGACGCACAGTGTCAGCCGTGTGTATCATATATAAGAAGCGCTGCAAGAACTCACCAAGGCTCCTTAGACCTTCCAAACCAAAGACTGCTACCATCTAGAAGGACGAGGGCAACAGATATGTGGAAGCACCACCAGCTGGAAGTTCCCCTCCAAGTCACTCACCACCCCGACTCGGAAATATATCGCCGTTCCTTCACTGTCGCTGAGTCAAAATCCTGGAATTCCCTCCCTAACTGCACTATGGGTGTACCTACATCTCAAAGACTGCAGTGGTTCAAGAAGGCAGCTTACTACCACCTTCTCAAGGGCAATTAGGGAAAGGCACGAAACATTGGCCCAGCTAGCGATGCCCACGTCTCACAAATGAATTTTTAAAAGCCTGTGGGAGTGGGGGGGAAAACAATATTGCTCTCAGTCTTGGTAAGGCTCCTGGTTGCAGTTATGCACCAAGTTGAAGGCATGGTCGGTCTAAAGCTAGATATATAGTGTGGCAATCCTTGAACGCGATGAAACAGACGTCGATGTTATCGAGCAGATGATCATGAATTGTGCTCAGTCAGAAGAGAAGAAAAACACTACATTGAGGATGAGAGTAAAAGAGCTGAAGATATAATTATATTTCCAACGCCCACAGTAAAAAATGAAAGTCAGAGATCCACAGCTTACTTTTGTTGTTGATATAGCTGCAGGAGTGTCTGTTACCTCCGAAGAAGACCACAAGAGTCTTACACAGAGTGTGAAACTAATTAGTTATTCCAGTAAGAACATCCCAATGTTAGATGAGGTTTGAGTTAAGAGTGGAATACAATGATCCATCTTATTACTTACCCTCGGTAATAAGGGGAGGAAACAATGGGAAGAAATTGGTTGAAGAAGATAGAATTAAACTGGGCTGAGTTATTTACAGTAGGGATCAGTCAGAGGATGTCTACCATTGATGAAGAGCAAAGAGAGCAGAGAGTGGCCTTTGAGCAGGGAGGACCAAATGATATCATTGGCCACCATTAGGATACCAAATATCATAAGTTAGCAGATCATGCAAGTGTGGATGCGCTTTCAAGCTTTCCCTGAATGCTGATTCATTTTTAGACAATGAGTTGCCTGTGAGTTACTGCCCAATACACAAATGACATGGCAGTGCCTGCCAGAGAAAATAGTGAAGGAATTCACAGGGATGTGGTGCTCAGTAATGTGCTCAATTGTATCATTAATGACTGGTCTAAAGAATGAGATGATGAGAAATTGCAGGAACATTTCACACGTAGAAATGGAGCGAGTGGAGATCAAAGCTGTATTGTATGGGATTTGAGAGTCATTGTTCTACCAAAGCTTAGAGTGAGATTATTGGAGAAACTTTGTCAAGAGCAATAAAAGTAGTCCCTATCCAAAGGTAGATCGAGATATTGACGAGTTAGTGAAAGATTGTGGAGTGTGTCTCAGAACGAGAAGTGAACAAGCCAAGGTCCCTATCATTTCTTGGTGAAACATAAGAAAACCAGGGGAATGAGAGCATGTCTGTGAAGTGGAAGGAAAAGAGTACCTTGTTTTGCTCGATAGCTATGGCAAGTGGATAAATGTTGAGTTTATGCCCAGGGTCACAAGTGCCCAAACCTTTGAGGCTTTGAGAAGTTGGTTTGCTATTTATAGATTGCCAGATGTGTTGGTGTCAGATAATGACCCACAGATTGCAATGGAAAATGTTGAATGTTTCTGAGTGAAAACACTCTAGTGCCATGAAAGCACCCAGCATCAAATGGTGCTGCAGAAAGAAGTGTACAGTTTTGCAGAGGTCTTTGCAGATGTATTTGCTAAGTGCCGAACTAGGCTGTCATTTCTACATTTCTCTGGCAATTTAGACATTCTGAATTCTCCCTCTCCGAACAGGTGCCGGAATGTGGCGACTAGGGGCTTTTCACAGTAACTTCATTGCAGTGTTAGTGCAAGCCGACTTGTGACGATAAAATTATTATTATTATAGCACATAGGCTGGACAATTTTCTGTTCCCTTACAGAATTACCCCACAGTCCACAGCAGGTTGCTCACCTTACAAGTTAGAAGTGTTTAAACATGCTCCTAGGGCAAGGTATAGTTTGCTTACGTCTGACATCAATAGCAAAGTAAGAGTAAAGCAAAACAAAGTGAAGATGAGTCATGATGCACAGGGTATGAAGCCGAGAGAGTTCAGTGCTGGTCAGAAGAATGTGTTAAAAAATGTGTCAAAGTGATAAGCAGAAATAAGTGACTGGAGCTGTTGCAAGGATATTAGGCACATTTACATACCTAGTGATGGTTGGAGAGAGAGAGACATGGGCAGTGTCATGTAGACCATTAACTTGAAAGAGAAAACCTGAAAAGGGGAGAACCTCCATGAGCCCAAATTCCCCCTACAGCTCCAAGTGCAAGTCAGAAAGAAATAGATGTTTTTCTGGCATCACAGAAACCACCAGCAGAGCAAAGTAAGCCAGGACTTTGGATTAAGGCAAATCAATCAATATCGCAGTCGCAACCATTAAGCGGAGCTGGTAGCCAAAGTCAAGGTTCAGAGCTGACACCATCCGAGATGTTGAGAGAGCAGATGGAAATGGAATGGAGACAGCCAAGCAGAAAGAGAAAGAAGCCAGATGGGGTAATTAAAAGGATGTAGGGAGGAAGAAGAATAAATTAATATTTCTTTTAATTATTTCTTGTCAAATGATGGTAATTTTTCTAAACAAATACCGGTGTTGAATTTTCTTTTACATGTAAATTGCTCTGTTAAAATCAGTTGTATATGTTTTGTCTGTGATTTTTGTAAAGCAAGTATGCAACCCAACCTTAATCCACTCTTAACATAACCTGTCACAATTTTCAACACCTCACCCCTTATGTTTTTAAGGGAAAAGAGACCCAACCTGACAGTCCTTTCCTGATACGCACTGCTTGTATCATCCTTGTAAATCTTCCCTGTGCCCTCTCCTTGTGCCTCCATGTCCTTCTTGTACTATGACAACCAGAAATGCACGCAGAAGTCTAAATGTGGTCTCACCAAAGTTCGAAGCAGGTTTAACGTAAATTCCCTTCTTTTCGATTTCGATCACTCCAGAAATAAATCCTGGAGTTTGGTTTGTTTATAGTTGTCGCCTCACTAAACTGTGGCACAACTTTTCGTGAGTGGTGTTTTTGAACTTTGAGATCCCTCTGTCCCTCGATCCCACTTAGATTGCACCCTCAAAGTACTAAATGATCTCCATTTCCTGCCTAACAAAATTTATTACAATACAATTATCTGCGTTGAGCAACCGGAAAATCTGGAGGGGCGGATTCTACAAAACACAAGTCAGGAGTGTAGTGGAATACTCTCCACTTGCCTGGATGAGCGCTGCTCCAACAACACTCAAGATACTTGACACCGTCCAGGACAAAGCAGCCCCACTTGATTGCTACCTCTTCTTAAACATTGACTCCCTCCAGCTCCGAGGATCATGGCAGCTGTGTGTACCATCTAGAGGGATGCACTGCATCGCCAAGCCTCCTTAGGCAGCACCTTTCAAACCCACGACCAAGACCATCTAGAAGGACATTAGATACTGCCAGAAGGCAGTAGATACCTGGAAGTTCCCCTCCAAATCACTCACTTTTTAAAAAAAAATTAGAGTACCCAATTCATTTTTCCAAATAAGGGGCAATTTAGCGTGGCCAATCCACCTAACCTGCACATCTTTGGGTTGTGGGGGCGAAACACGGGAGAACGTGCAAACTCCACACGGACAGTGACCCAGAGCTGGGATCGAACCTGGGACCTCGGCGACGTGAGACTGCAGTGCTACCACTGCGCCACCGTGCTGCCCTCCAAGTCACTAACTTGCTGTTCCTTCACTGTCGCAGGGCCAAAATCCTTCCCTAACAGCACAGTGGATGTGCCTGCGCCACATGGACTGCAGCGGTTCAAGAAGGCAGCTCACAACTACCTTCTCAAGGGCAATTAGGAATGGGCTCTAAATGCTGACCTAACCAGCGACGCCCACATCCTGTAAATGAATTTTTTAAAAATAGGACTAAAGGCTGATAAGTTTCCCCGTCCTGATGACCAGCACCCTCGTGTCTTAAAAGACGTGGCTGCAGCGATAGTTGTTGCATTGGTTGTAATATTCCATAATGCCCTAGGTTCTGGAAAGTATCAGTGGATTTGAAACCACAAATGTGATATTCCTATACAAGAATGGAGGGAAACAGAAGGCAGGAGCAGTTAGCCTAGCATCTGTCATTGGGGGAAAGTCTGGTTTTATGAAAGTGAAAGCATTTTTGACAAATTTATTAGAGTTCTTTGAGGGGTGGATAAAGAGGAACCAGTAATTGTAGAGGATTTTGATTTCTGAAAGGCATTCAATATGGTGCCACATAAATGGTAACTGCTTAAGATAAGAGCTTATGTCATTGGGACTAATATAGATGCATGGATTCGCATGGCTAACTAGCAGGAAACAGAGAGTGGTGATAATTGAGTCATTTTCAGGTCAGCAAACTGTAACCAGTGGAATGCCACAGGGATCAGTGCTGGGGCAATCAACTATTTACAATCTTTATTAATGACGTGGATGAAGACCTTTATTGCAAAGGGGATGGAATATGAGAATAGGGAAGTCTTGCTACAACTGTACAGGGCATTGGTGAGACCACACCAAGAATAATGCATACAGTTTTGGTCTCCTTATTTAAGGATGCATATACGCACTCCCAGAGTGCTAAACACTTGAGGGAATTTCACTGTAACTACTCTGGAACTGGTCAATTTTTATCGTACAAGGGCTAATTATTCAAGCAGACACTGCCGACAAGAACCTTGCTCACTGGAAACACAGATTAGAAAATAGATATCAATACACTGCTTGCTGGTGTGTACTTGGAAAATTGCCCTCTGCATCTAACCCTTCCTACACCTGAGATGGGAGTATGTGCTGGTGATATTGGTGTGCGAAAGGTAGAAATGCATCCTTTGTTCATCACATTTCCTGCATGCTTCTAAACACTGGGATTTTATCTCAGTTTCAACTCGTTGTAACTTTCCTTGCAGGATAAGCTTGAGAAGTCGCTAAGTTTCCTGCAGCAGCAGATGGAGGAGGTCTTCAGGAGTCAGAGCGAAGAAGAAACAAATATGATCCAACTGAAGGCAAGTTCCTGCAAACTGACCCTCGTGCGTTAACACGCGAAACTGAAGCTCGTCTTTTCTAAGCGGTACCGAGGGATTCAAGCTCGCGTCTATTGGCCACAAACGTCAGCTGCATTCGCACCCATGTTAGACTTGGACCTTTGAATCAGTTTGAAAGGGTTATTGAGTGACATAGAGTTACATAGAGTAGAGAAGCAGGCTTTGATGGTGCATGCTCTCCGTGAGCCCCCTCCCAGCCCTACACATCCAACCCTATTTGAATATTCTTCTTTCTCCTTAAAGGTATCATCTGTTCGTCTCAAGCACTCCACATATCAGTTCCTGAAGTGAAATGCTTCTCTTCCATTCCCTATTAGTGATCACCTTCTAATTAAGAGGTCTTGTGGCGCAGTGTGTCTGCCTCTGAGCAATGGCCAAGGATTTGATGGTCAAGGAGTGTGCATTTATAAAACGGCCAAAAAGATTGAGTGCAAACCTGCAAATCCTTCCGATGCACGCCAATGACAGATAGTAAGAGGGGGAGGGATTCCTGATCAGCCACGTGGTGGGAGGAACACTGGGGCCTTTACCATCACTATCCATAGCTCCAGACTACGACGAACATGCAAAACTGCATGTTGCCACAGCCTGAGTTAACTGTAACACGCGCCACCATCTTATATTCCTGGCCCCTTACTCCCCCACAAATGGAAAATCCGTCTCGATATCTATCCTATCAAGCCTCTTCATAATTCTAAAGACCTCAATTATCATTAGTCTTCTCCTTTCCAGAAGAAAAAAAGAACTCCGAGCCTTTTCTGGCGAATATTCACTCTCGGTTCCAGCATCATTCTCATTCAGTATAGACGGGCTGGACAGATGGGTTGATCAGTGGCAAATGGAATTCAATCTGGGCTGGAAAATTTAAGCTATGAAGAGAGATTGGATCGACTTGGATTGTTTTCCTTGGAGCAGAGGAGACTGAGGGGGGAACATGATTGAGATGGATAAAATTCTGAGGGGCATAGATAGAGTAGACAGGAACCTTTCCCCTTGGTGGAGGGATTAATTAACAAGGGGCCTAGATTTACGGTAAGGGGCAGGAGATTTAGAGGGGATGTGAGAAATCTGGAACTCACTGGCTGCAAGGATGGTGGAAGTAGAGCTCTCATAACATTTAAGAAGTATTTAGCTGTGCACTTGCGATGGAAAGGCACATGAGGCCAAGTGCTGGAAAATGGGATTAGAATCGGTTGTTTTTGGCCAGTGCAGACGGGTTGGGTCAAAGGGCCTTTTCTTTTTTTTAAATTTAGTGTAATTTCATTTTTTCCAATTGAAGGGCAATATAGCGTGGCCAATCCACCTAGCCTGCACATCTTTGGGTTGAGGGGGTGAAACCCACTCAAATACGGGGAGAATGTGCAACACCCTTTAGGGCAGCACGGTAGCATTGTGGACAGCACAATTTCTTCACAGCTCTAAGGTCCCAGGTTCGATTCCGGGCTTGGGTCACTGTCTGTGCGGAGTCTGCGCGTTCTCCCCGTGTGTGCGTGGGTTTCCTCCGGGTGCTCCGGTTTCCTCCCACAGACCAAAGATGTGCAGGTTAGGTGGATTGGCCATGATAAATTGCCCTTAGTAACCAAAATTGCCCTTAGTGTTGGGTGGGGTTACTGGGTTATGGGGATAGGGTGGAGGTGTTGACCTTGGGTAGGGTGCCCTTTCCAAGAGCCGGTGCAGATTCGATGGGCCGAATGGCCTCCTTCTGCACTGTAAATTCTATGATAACCTTCACGGGCAGTGACCCAGGGCCGGGATCGAACCTGGGGCCTTGGCGCCGTGAGGCAGCAGTGCTAACCACTGCGCCACCCTGCTGCCCCCAAAGGGCCTTTTCTGTGCTGTATGATCCAACAGTTTGGAGGTGGGGGAGAGGGGGGGGGGGGGTGGATGTGAGATCCTCATATTCTTCTGGAAGGCAGGTTAGGATTGATTTGATGAGACAGATCTAGTCAGGAAAGGGAGGAGGGTAGAATCAGACGCATCAGCCAGGTCGAAGGGATAGAGCCACGTAACCCAGAGACAGACAGCTAATGTCAGGTTCCAACAGGTAGCACTGGGTAAAGTTGGTTTCTTGCATGACATCCAGTGCAACCGAATAAAGATTGGCGGAGCCAGGAAATAGCAGAGATAAGGAAAACTTGCATTTATATCATAATAAACTTTCCCGACCACAGGATATCTGTCCCAAAGTAGTTTTTGAGGTGTAGGCACTGTTGTAATGTAGGAAACGCAGCAGCCGATTTGCTCACAGCAAGCTCCCACATCTGCAATGAGATAATGATCAGTTTATTATTTTTTACAATGTTGATTTGGAGACATACATTGTCAGGATTAGCCCCCACCACTGTCCATTGAAATAGGGCCACGGGATCTTCTGTGCCAAACTGAGAGGGCAGATGAGGCCTCAGCTAAATGTACCATTAGCAAGATGGCATCCCTGACAGTGCAGCACTCCCTCAGCACTGGAGCGCCAACCTTGATTTCGATCTTGGTGCTCAGGGCACGGTGCAGGACTTGAACCCACAGCCTGCAGAACCAGTGCTGAGAGACGAAGGATGGGCAATAAACACTGGCCTTTCCAGTGTTTACATCCCAAGATAACATTTATAAAATGCTAATCTGGACTGGTGGCACAAGATTGCAGTTTGAGGTAGCCACCTATGAGTGGGTACAAGACGGTGTACCTCTGTAAATTATAAAGCGGGCTGATCAAATGAGGTCCGTGCAGATGATGGTGGGGTGGTGGTTTCTCACATACTCACAGACATGCCAGGAATGAAGGAAATCTGCCACCTTTACCTGGTCGAGCCTACATGTGACTCACCATTGTCACACAGCCTAATACGGCCAGTTCGAGGGCAAGTACAACTGCGGCCTCACTCGACGGAGCCTTCAATAACACGCACAACATCAATAAAAGCCAGGAGTACTCTCGATACGGGGAGACCCCATCTTCACGGTGAAGTGGCCCGTTTGTCAAACGTCGCATTCATTGGGGTGGAGTCTTTCTCTTGGGGAAAACGCAAATAGGAAGGGCACCTAAAATGACTATGTCATTTTGCACGTCTTTGTGTGCACGGTACGGATAAGTGGGTGTATGGGTGGATACCTGAATATTGTGATTATGTGAGAGTGCAATCAAGTGCACGTAAGTGTGCAGGGTGAGTGTGGATGTGTGTGCACAGTTACGTGTATTTCTATGAAAACGTGTGTGAAATATGTAGAAAGATATGCGTATAATCTAAGAATTTGTGCCTGCCTGTGTAAACCATGTATGTAAGAACGTAGCAGTAAGTATGTGAGTACGCAGCAGTATGTGTGTGAGTACACAGCAGTATGTGTGTGAGGACACAGCAGTATATATGTGAGTACACAGCAGTATGTGTGTGAGTACGCAGCAGTATGTGTGTGAGTACACAGCAGTATGTGTGTGAGTACACAGCAGTATGTGTGTGAGTACACAGCAGTATGTGTGCGAGTACACAGCAGTATGTGTGCGAGTACACAACAGTATGTGTGTGAGTACACAGCAGTATGTGTGTGAGTACACAGCAGTATGTGTGTGAGTACACAGCAGTATGTGTGTGAGTACACAGCAGTATGTGTGTGAGTACACAGCAGTATGTGTGTGAGTACACAGCAGTATGTGTGTGAGTACACAGCAGTATGTCTGTGAGTACACAGCAGTATGTGTGTGAGTACGCAGCAGTATGTGTGTGAGTACGCAGCAGTATGTGTGTGAGTACACAGCAGTATGTGTGTGAGTACACAGCAGTATGTGTGTGAGTACACAGCAGTATGTGTGTGAGTACGCAGCAGTATGTGTGTGAGTACACAGCAGTATGTGTGTGAGTACACAGCAGTATGTGTGTGAGTACACAGCAGTATGTATGTGAGTACACAGCAGTATGTGTGTGAGTACACAGCAGTATGTGTGTGAGTACACAGCAGTATGTGTGTGAGTACACAGCAGTATGTGTGTGAGTACACAGCAGTATATATGTGAGTACACAGCAGTATGTGTGTGAGTACGCAGCAGTATATATGTGAGTACACAGCAGTATGTGTGTGAGTACGCAGCAGTATGTGTGTGAGTACACAGCAGTATGTGTGTGAGTACACAGCAGTATGTGTGTGAGTACGCAGCAGTATGTGTGTGAGTACGCAGCAGTATGTGTGTGAGTACACAGCAGTATGTGTGTGAGTACACAGCAGTATGTGTGTGAGTACGCAGCAGTATGTGTGTGAGTACGCAGCAGTATGTGAGTGAGTACACAGCAGTATATATGTGAGTACACAGCAGTATGTGTGTGAGTACACAGCAGTATGTGTGTGAGTACACAGCAGTATGTGTGTGAGTACACAGCAGTATGTATGTGAGTACACAGCAGTATGTGTGTGAGTGCACAGCAGTATGTGTGTGAGTACACAGCAGTATATATGTGAGTACACAGCAGTATATATGTGAGTACACAGCAGTATGTGTGTGAGTACGCAGCAGTATGTGTGTGAGTACACAGCAGTATGTGTGTGAGTACACAACAGTATGTGTGTGAGTACGCAGCAGTATGTGTGTGAGTACGCAGCAGTATGTGTGTGAGTACACAGCAGTATGTGTGTGAGTACGCAGCAGTATGTGTGTGAGTACGCAGCAGTATGTGTGTGAGTACACAGCAGTATATATGTGAGCACACAGCAGTATGTGTGTGAGTACACAGCAGTATGTGTGTGAGTACACAGCAGTATGTGTGTGAGTACACAGCAGTATGTATGTGAGTACGCAGCAGTATGTGTGTGAGTACACAGCAGTATGTGTGTGAGTACACAGCAGTATGTGTGTGAGTACACAGCAGTATGTGTGTGAGTACACAGGAGTATGTGTGTGAGTACACAGCAGTATGTATGTGAGTACACAGCAGTATGTGTGTGAGTACGCAGCAGTATGTGTGTGAGTACACAGCAGTATGTATGTGAGTACACAGCAGTATGTGTGTGATTACACAGCTGTATGTGTGTGAGTACACAGCAGTATGTGTGTGAGTACACAGCAGTATGTGTGTGAGTACACAGCAGTATGTGTGTGAGTACACAGCAGTATATATGTGAGTACACAGCAGTATGTGTGTGAGTACACAGCAGTATGTGTGTGAGTACACAGCAGTATGTGTGTGAGTACGCAGCAGTATGTGTGTGAGTACACAGCAGTATGTATGTGAGTACGCAGCAGCATGAGTGTGATTACACAGCAGTATGTGAGTGAGTACACAGCAGAATGTGTGTGAGTACACAGCAGTATGTGTGTGAGTACACAGCAGTATGTGTGTGAGTACACAGCAGTATGTGTGTGAGTACACAGCAGTATGTGTGTGAGTACACAGCAGTATGTGTGTGAGTACACAGCAGTATGTGTGTGAGTACGCAGCAGTATGTGTGTGAGTACACAGCAGTATGTGTGTGAGTACGCAGCAGTATGTGTGTGAGTACGCAGCAGTATGTGTGTGAGTACACAGCAGTATATATGTGAGCACACAGCAGTATGTGTGTGAGTACACAGCAGTATGTGTGTGAGTACACAGCAGTATGTGTGTGAGTACACAGCAGTATGTATGTGAGTACGCAGCAGTATGTGTGTGAGTACACAGCAGTATGTGTGTGAGTACACAGCAGTATGTGTGTGAGTACACAGCAGTATGTGTGTGAGTACACAGGAGTATGTGTGTGAGTACACAGCAGTATGTATGTGAGTACACAGCAGTATGTGTGTGAGTACGCAGCAGTATGTGTGTGAGTACACAGCAGTATGTATGTGAGTACACAGCAGTATGTGTGTGATTACACAGCTGTATGTGTGTGAGTACACAGCAGTATGTGTGTGAGTACACAGCAGTATGTGTGTGAGTACACAGCAGTATGTGTGTGAGTACACAGCAGTATATATGTGAGTACACAGCAGTATGTGTGTGAGTACACAGCAGTATGTGTGTGAGTACACAGCAGTATGTGTGTGAGTACGCAGCAGTATGTGTGTGAGTACACAGCAGTATGTATGTGAGTACGCAGCAGCATGAGTGTGATTACACAGCAGTATGTGTGTGAGTACACAGCAGTATGTGTGTGAGTACACAGCAGTATGTGTGTGAGTACACAGCAGTATGTGTGTGAGTACACAGCAGTATGTGTGTGAGTACACAGCAGTATGTGTGTGGGTACACAGCAGTATGTGTGTGAGTACGCAGCAGTATGTGTGTGAGTACACAGCAATATGTATGTGAGTACACAGCAGTATGTGTGTGAGTACACAGCAGTATGTGTGTGAGTACACAGCAGTATATATGTGAGTACACAACAGTATATATGTGAGTACGCAGCAGTATGTGTGTGAGTACACAGCAGTATGTGTGTGAGTACACAGCAGTATATATGTGAGTACACAGCAGTATATATGTGAGTACGCAGCAGTATGTGTGTGAGTACACAGCAGTATGTGTGTGAGTACACAGCAGTATGTGTGTGAGTACACAGCAGTATATATGTGAGTACGCAGCAGTATATATGTGAGTACGCAGCAGTATGTGTGTGAGTACACAGCAGTATATATGTGAGTACACATCAGTATGTGTGTGAGTACACAGCAGTATATACGTGAGTACACAGCAGTATGTGTGTGAGTACACAGCAGTATATATGTGAGTACACAGCAGTATGTGTGTGAGTACGCAGCAGTATGTGTGTGAGTACACAGCAGTGTGTGTGTGAGTACACAGCAGTATGTGTGTGAGTACACAGCAGTATGTGTGTGAGTACGCAGCAGTATGTGTGTGAGTACGCAGCAGTATGTGTGTGAGTACACACCAGTAAGTGTGTGAGTACACAGCAGTATGTGTGTGAGTACACAGCAGTATGTGTGTGAGTACATAGCAGTATATATGTGAGTACACAGCAGTATATATGTGAGTACGCAGCAGTATGTGTGTGAGTACACAGCAGTATATATGTGAGTACGCAGCAGTATATATGTGAGTACACAGCAGTATGTATGTGAGTACACAGCAGTATATATGTGAGTACGCAGCAGTATGTGTGTGAGTACGCAGCAGTATGTGTGTGAGTACACAGCAGTATGTGTGTGAGTACGCAGCAGTATATATGTGAGTACGCAGCAGTATGTGTGTGAGTACGCAGCAGTATGTGTGTGAGTACACAGCAGTATGTGTGTGAGTACGCAGCGGTATATATGTGAGTACGCAGCAGTATGTGTGTGAGTACGCAGCAGTACGTGTGTGAGTACGCAGCAGTATGTGTGTGAGTACGCAGCAGTATATATGTGAGTACACAGCAGTATGTGTGTGAGTACACAGCAGTATGTGTGTGAGTACGCAGCAGTATATATGTGAGTACACAGCAGTATGTGTGTGAGTACGCAGCAGTATGTGTGTGAGTACACAGCAGTATGTGTGTGAGTACACAGCAGTATGTGTGTGAGTACACAGCAGTATGTGTGTGAGTACACAGCAGTATATATGTGAGCACACAGCAGTATGTGTGTGAGTACACAGCAGTATGTGTGTGAGTACACAGCAGTATGTGTGTGAGTACACAGCAGTATGTATGTGAGTACGCAGCAGTATGTGTGTGAGTACACAGCAGTATGTGTGTGAGTACACAGCAGTATGTGTGTGAGTACACAGCAGTATGTGTGTGAGTACACAGGAGTATGTGTGTGAGTACACAGCAGTATGTATGTGAGTACACAGCAGTATGTGTGTGAGTACGCAGCAGTATGTGTGTGAGTACACAGCAGTATGTATGTGAGTACACAGCAGTATGTGTGTGATTACACAGCTGTATGTGTGTGAGTACACAGCAGTATGTGTGTGAGTACACAGCAGTATGTGTGTGAGTACACAGCAGTATGTGTGTGAGTACACAGCAGTATATATGTGAGTACACAGCAGTATGTGTGTGAGTACACAGCAGTATGTGTGTGAGTACACAGCAGTATGTGTGTGAGTACGCAGCAGTATGTGTGTGAGTACACAGCAGTATGTATGTGAGTACGCAGCAGCATGAGTGTGATTACACAGCAGTATGTGAGTGAGTACACAGCAGAATGTGTGTGAGTACACAGCAGTATGTGTGTGAGTACACAGCAGTATGTGTGTGAGTACACAGCAGTATGTGTGTGAGTACACAGCAGTATGTGTGTGAGTACACAGCAGTATGTGTGTGAGTACACAGCAGTATGTGTGTGAGTACGCAGCAGTATGTGTGTGAGTACACAGCAGTATGTGTGTGAGTACGCAGCAGTATGTGTGTGAGTACGCAGCAGTATGTGTGTGAGTACACAGCAGTATATATGTGAGCACACAGCAGTATGTGTGTGAGTACACAGCAGTATGTGTGTGAGTACACAGCAGTATGTGTGTGAGTACACAGCAGTATGTATGTGAGTACGCAGCAGTATGTGTGTGAGTACACAGCAGTATGTGTGTGAGTACACAGCAGTATGTGTGTGAGTACACAGCAGTATGTGTGTGAGTACACAGGAGTATGTGTGTGAGTACACAGCAGTATGTATGTGAGTACACAGCAGTATGTGTGTGAGTACGCAGCAGTATGTGTGTGAGTACACAGCAGTATGTATGTGAGTACACAGCAGTATGTGTGTGATTACACAGCTGTATGTGTGTGAGTACACAGCAGTATGTGTGTGAGTACACAGCAGTATGTGTGTGAGTACACAGCAGTATGTGTGTGAGTACACAGCAGTATATATGTGAGTACACAGCAGTATGTGTGTGAGTACACAGCAGTATGTGTGTGAGTACACAGCAGTATGTGTGTGAGTACGCAGCAGTATGTGTGTGAGTACACAGCAGTATGTATGTGAGTACGCAGCAGCATGAGTGTGATTACACAGCAGTATGTGTGTGAGTACACAGCAGTATGTGTGTGAGTACACAGCAGTATGTGTGTGAGTACACAGCAGTATGTGTGTGAGTACACAGCAGTATGTGTGTGAGTACACAGCAGTATGTGTGTGGGTACACAGCAGTATGTGTGTGAGTACGCAGCAGTATGTGTGTGAGTACACAGCAATATGTATGTGAGTACACAGCAGTATGTGTGTGAGTACACAGCAGTATGTGTGTGAGTACACAGCAGTATATATGTGAGTACACAACAGTATATATGTGAGTACGCAGCAGTATGTGTGTGAGTACACAGCAGTATGTGTGTGAGTACACAGCAGTATATATGTGAGTACACAGCAGTATATATGTGAGTACGCAGCAGTATGTGTGTGAGTACACAGCAGTATGTGTGTGAGTACACAGCAGTATGTGTGTGAGTACACAGCAGTATATATGTGAGTACGCAGCAGTATATATGTGAGTACGCAGCAGTATGTGTGTGAGTACACAGCAGTATATATGTGAGTACACATCAGTATGTGTGTGAGTACACAGCAGTATATACGTGAGTACACAGCAGTATGTGTGTGAGTACACAGCAGTATATATGTGAGTACACAGCAGTATGTGTGTGAGTACGCAGCAGTATGTGTGTGAGTACACAGCAGTGTGTGTGTGAGTACACAGCAGTATGTGTGTGAGTACACAGCAGTATGTGTGTGAGTACGCAGCAGTATGTGTGTGAGTACGCAGCAGTATGTGTGTGAGTACACACCAGTAAGTGTGTGAGTACACAGCAGTATGTGTGTGAGTACACAGCAGTATGTGTGTGAGTACATAGCAGTATATATGTGAGTACACAGCAGTATATATGTGAGTACGCAGCAGTATGTGTGTGAGTACACAGCAGTATATATGTGAGTACGCAGCAGTATATATGTGAGTACACAGCAGTATGTATGTGAGTACACAGCAGTATATATGTGAGTACGCAGCAGTATGTGTGTGAGTACGCAGCAGTATGTGTGTGAGTACACAGCAGTATGTGTGTGAGTACGCAGCAGTATATATGTGAGTACGCAGCAGTATGTGTGTGAGTACGCAGCAGTATGTGTGTGAGTACACAGCAGTATGTGTGTGAGTACGCAGCGGTATATATGTGAGTACGCAGCAGTATGTGTGTGAGTACGCAGCAGTACGTGTGTGAGTACGCAGCAGTATGTGTGTGAGTACGCAGCAGTATATATGTGAGTACACAGCAGTATGTGTGTGAGTACGCAGCAGTATGTGTGTGAGTACACAGCAGTATGTGTGTGAGTACACAGCAGTATGTGTGTGAGTACACAGCAGTATGTGTGTGAGTACGCAGCAGTATATATGTGAGTACACAGCAGTATATATGTGAGTACACAGCAGTATGTGTGTGAGTACGCAGCAGTATGTGTGTGAGTACACAGCAGTATGTGTGTGAGTACACAACAGTATGTGTGTGAGTACGCAGCAGTATGTGTGTGAGTACGCAGCAGTATGTGTGTGAGTACACAGCAGTATGTGTGTGAGTACGCAGCAGTATGTGTGTGAGTACGCAGCAGTATGTGTGTGAGTACACAGCAGTATATATGTGAGCACACAGCAGTATGTGTGTGAGTACACAGCAGTATGTGTGTGAGTACACAGCAGTATGTGTGTGAGTACACAGCAGTATGTATGTGAGTACGCAGCAGTATGTGTGTGAGTACACAGCAGTATGTGTGTGAGTACACAGCAGTATGTGTGTGAGTACACAGCAGTATGTGTGTGAGTACACAGGAGTATGTGTGTGAGTACACAGCAGTATGTATGTGAGTACACAGCAGTATGTGTGTGAGTACGCAGCAGTATGTGTGTGAGTACACAGCAGTATGTATGTGAGTACACAGCAGTATGTGTGTGATTACACAGCTGTATGTGTGTGAGTACACAGCAGTATGTGTGTGAGTACACAGCAGTATGTGTGTGAGTACACAGCAGTATGTGTGTGAGTACACAGCAGTATATATGTGAGTACACAGCAGTATGTGTGTGAGTACACAGCAGTATGTGTGTGAGTACACAGCAGTATGTGTGTGAGTACGCAGCAGTATGTGTGTGAGTACACAGCAGTATGTATGTGAGTACGCAGCAGCATGAGTGTGATTACACAGCAGTATGTGAGTGAGTACACAGCAGAATGTGTGTGAGTACACAGCAGTATGTGTGTGAGTACACAGCAGTATGTGTGTGAGTACACAGCAGTATGTGTGTGAGTACACAGCAGTATGTGTGTGAGTACACAGCAGTATGTGTGTGAGTACACAGCAGTATGTGTGTGAGTACGCAGCAGTATGTGTGTGAGTACACAGCAGTATGTGTGTGAGTACGCAGCAGTATGTGTGTGAGTACGCAGCAGTATGTGTGTGAGTACACAGCAGTATATATGTGAGCACACAGCAGTATGTGTGTGAGTACACAGCAGTATGTGTGTGAGTACACAGCAGTATGTGTGTGAGTACACAGCAGTATGTATGTGAGTACGCAGCAGTATGTGTGTGAGTACACAGCAGTATGTGTGTGAGTACACAGCAGTATGTGTGTGAGTACACAGCAGTATGTGAGTGAGTACACAGGAGTATGTGTGTGAGTACACAGCAGTATGTATGTGAGTACACAGCAGTATGTGTGTGAGTACGCAGCAGTATGTGTGTGAGTACACAGCAGTATGTATGTGAGTACACAGCAGTATGTGTGTGATTACACAGCTGTATGTGTGTGAGTACACAGCAGTATGTGTGTGAGTACACAGCAGTATGTGTGTGAGTACACAGCAGTATGTGTGTGAGTACACAGCAGTATATATGTGAGTACACAGCAGTATGTGTGTGAGTACACAGCAGTATGTGTGTGAGTACACAGCAGTATGTGTGTGAGTACGCAGCAGTATGTGTGTGAGTACACAGCAGTATGTATGTGAGTACGCAGCAGCATGAGTGTGATTACACAGCAGTATGTGTGTGAGTACACAGCAGTATGTGTGTGAGTACACAGCAGTATGTGTGTGAGTACACAGCAGTATGTGTGTGAGTACACAGCAGTATGTGTGTGAGTACACAGCAGTATGTGTGTGAGTACACAGCAGTATGTGTGTGGGTACACAGCAGTATGTGTGAGTACGCAGCAGTATGTGTGTGAGTACACAGCAATATGTATGTGAGTACACAGCAGTATGTGTGTGAGTACACAGCAGTATGTGTGTGAGTACACAGCAGTATATATGTGAGTACACAACAGTATATATGTGAGTACGCAGCAGTATGTGTGTGAGTACACAGCAGTATGTGTGTGAGTACACAGCAGTATATATGTGAGTACACAGCAGTATATATGTGAGTACGCAGCAGTATGTGTGTGAGTACACAGCAGTATGTGTGTGAGTACACAGCAGTATGTGTGTGAGTACACAGCAGTATATATGTGAGTACGCAGCAGTATATATGTGAGTACGCAGCAGTATGTGTGTGAGTACACAGCAGTATATATGTGAGTACACATCAGTATGTGTGTGAGTACACAGCAGTATATACGTGAGTACACAGCAGTATGTGTGTGAGTACACAGCAGTATATATGTGAGTACACAGCAGTATGTGTGTGAGTACGCAGCAGTATGTGTGTGAGTACACAGCAGTGTGTGTGTGAGTACACAGCAGTATGTGTGTGAGTACACAGCAGTATGTGTGTGAGTATGCAGCAGAATGTGTGTGAGTACGCAGCAGTATGTGTGTGAGTACACACCAGTAAGTGTGTGAGTACACAGCAGTATGTGTGTGAGTACACAGCAGTATGTGTGTGAGTACACAGCAGTATATATGTGAGTACACAGCAGTATATATGTGAGTACGCAGCAGTATGTGTGTGAGTACACAGCAGTATATATGTGAGTACGCAGCAGTATATATGTGAGTACACAGCAGTATGTATGTGAGTACACAGCAGTATATATGTGAGTACGCAGCAGTATGTGTGTGAGTACGCAGCAGTATGTGTGTGAGTACACAGCAGTATGTGTGTGAGTACGCAGCAGTATATATGTGAGTACGCAGCAGTATGTGTGTGAGTACGCAGCAGTATGTGTGTGAGTACACAGCAGTATGTGTGTGAGTACGCAG
Organism: Scyliorhinus torazame; assembly: GCF_047496885.1. Classification (NCBI taxonomy): domain Eukaryota; kingdom Metazoa; phylum Chordata; class Chondrichthyes; order Carcharhiniformes; family Scyliorhinidae; genus Scyliorhinus; species Scyliorhinus torazame. The sequence goes on from NC_092720.1 coordinate 204,077,145, forward strand.
CGGTATATATGTGAGTACGCAGCAGTATGTGTGTGAGTACGCAGCAGTACGTGTGTGAGTACGCAGCAGTATGTGTGTGAGTACGCAGCAGTATATATGTGAGTACACAGCAGTATGTGTGTGAGTACGCAGCAGTATGTGTGTGAGTACACAGCAGTATGTGTGTGAGTACACAGCAGTATGTGTGTGAGTACACAGCAGTATGTGTGTGAGTACGCAGCAGTATATATGTGAGTACGCAGCAGTATGTGTGTGAGTACGCAGCAGTATGTGTGTGAGTACACAGCAGTATGTGTGTGAGTACGCAGCAGTATATATGTGAGTACACAGCAGTATGTGTGTGAGTACGCAGCAGTATGTGTGTGAGTACACAGCAGTATGTGTGTGAGTACACAGCAGTATGTGTGTGAGTACACAGCAGTATGTGTGTGAGTACGCAGCAGTATGTGTGTGAGTACACAGCAGTATGTGTGTGAGTACACAGCAGTATGTGTGTGAGTACACAGCAGTATGTGTGTGAGTACGCAGCAGTATGTGTGTGAGTACACAGCAGTATGTGTGTGAGTACACAGCAGTATGTGTGTGAGTACGCAGCAGTATGTGTGTGAGTACACAGCAGTATGTGTGTGAGTACGCAGCAGTATGTGTGTGAGTACACAGCAGTATGTGTGTGAGTACGCAGCAGTATGTGTGTGAGTACACAGCAGTATGTGTGTGAGTACACAGCAGTATGTGTGTGAGTACACAGCAGTATGTGTGTGAGTACACAGCAGTATATATGTGAGTACGCAGCAGTATATATGTGAGTACACAGCAGTATGTATGTGAGTACACAGCAGTATATATGTGAGTACGCAGCAGTATGTGTGTGAGTACACAGCAGTATGTGAGTGAGTACTTCAGCAGTATGTGTGTGAGTACACAGCAGTATATCTGTGAGTACACAGCAGTATATATGTGAGTACGCAGCAGTATGTGTGTGAGTACACAGCAGTATATATGTGAGTACGCAGCAGTATATATGTGAGTACACCGCAGTATGTGTGTGAGTACACAGCAGTATATATGTGAGTACACAGCAGTATATATGTGAGTACACAGCAGTATGTGTGTGAGTACGCAGCAGTATGTGTGTGAGTACACAGCAGTATATATGTGAGTACACAGCAGTATATATGTGAGTACGCAGCAGTATGTGTCTGAGTACACAGCAGTATATATGTGAGTACGCAGCAGTATATATGTGAGTACACAGCAGTATGTATGTGAGTACACAGCAGTATATATGTGAGTACGCAGCAGTATGTGTGTGAGTACGCAGCAGTATGTGTGTGAGTACACAGCAGTATGTGTGTGAGTACACAGCAGTATGTGTGTGAGTACACAGCAGTATATATGTGAGTACACAGCAGTATGTGTGTGAGTACACAGCAGTATATATGTGAGTACGCAGCAGTATGTGTGTGAGTACACAGCAGTATGTGTGTGAGTACACAGCAGTATGTGTGTGAGTACACAGCAGTATGTGTGTGAGTACACAGCAGTATGTGTGTGAGTACACAGCAGTATATATGTGAGTACACAGCAGTATGTGTGTGAGTACGCAGCAGTATGTGTGTGAGTACACAGCAGTATGTGTGTGAGTACGCAGCAGTATGTGTGTGAGTACACAGCAGTATGTGTGTGAGTACACAGCAGTATGTGTGTGAGTACACAGCAGTATGTGTGTGAGTACACAGCAGTATATATGTGAGTACACAGCAGTATATATGTGAGTACGCAGCAGTATGTCTGTGAGTACACAGAAGTATATATGTGAGTACGCAGCAGTATATATGTGAGTACACAGCAGTATGTATGTGAGTACACAGCAGTATATATGTGAGTACGCAGCAGTATGTGTGTGAGTACCCAGCAGTATGTGTGTGAGTACACAGCAGTATGTGTGTGAGTACACAGCAGTATATATGTGAGTACACAGCAGTATATATGTGAGTACGCAGCAGTATGTGTGTGAGTACACAGCAGTATATATGTGAGTACGCAGCAGTATATATGTGAGTGCACCGCAGTATGTATGTGAGTACACAGCAGTATATACGTGAGTACACAGCAGTATATATGTGAGTACACAGCAGTATGTGTGTGAGTACACAGCAGTATGTGTGTGAGTACACAGCAGTATATATGTGAGTACACAGCAGTATATATGTGAGTACGCAGCAGTATGTGTGTGAGTACACAGCAGTATATATGTGAGTACGCAGCAGTATATATGTGAGTACACAGCAGTATGTATGTGAGTACACAGCAGTATATATGTGAGTACGCAGCAGTATGTGTGTGAGTACGCAGCAGTATGTGTGTGAGTACACAGCAGTATGTGTGTGAGTACACAGCAGTATGTGTGTGAGTACACAGCAGTATATATGTGAGTACACAGCAGTATGTGTGTGAGTACACAGCAATATATATGTGAGTACGCAGCAGTATGTGTGTGAGTACACAGCAGTATGTGTGTGAGTACACAGCAGTATGTGTGTGAGTACACAGCAGTATGTGTGTGAGTACACAGCAGTATGTGTGTGAGTGCACAGCAGTATATATGTGAGTACACAGCAGTATGTGTGTGAGTACACAGCAGTATATATGTAAGCACGCAGCTGTATGTGTGTGAGTACACAGCAGTATGTGTGTGAGTACACAGCAGTATGTGTGTGAGTACACAGCAGTATGTGTGTGAGTACACAGCAGTAAGTGTGTGAGTACACAGCAGTATATATGTGAGTACACAGCAGTATGTGTGTGAGTACGCAGCAGTATGTGTGTGAGTACACAGCAGTATGTGAGTGAGTACACAGCAGTATGTGTGTGAGTACACAGCAGTATGTGTGTGAGTACACAGCAGTATATATGTGAGTACGCAGCAGTATGTGTGTGAGTACGCAGCAGTATGTGTGTGAGTACACAGCAGTATGTGTGTGAGTACACAGCAGTATGTGTGTGAGTACGCAGCAGTATGTGTGTGAGTACACAGCAGTATGTGTGTGAGTACACAGCAGTATGTGTGTGAGTACACAGCAGTATGTGTGTGAGTACACAGCAGTATGTGTGTGAGTACACAGCAGTATGTGTGTGAGTACACAGCAGTATGTGTGTGAGTACACAGCAGTATGTGTGTGAGTACGCAGCAGTATGTGTGTGAGTACGCAGCAGTATGTGTGTGAGTACGCAGCAGTATGTGTGTGAGTACGCAGCAGTATGTGTGTGAGTACGCAGCAGTATGTGTGTGAGTACGCAGCAGTATGTGTGTGAGTACGCAGCAGTATGTGTGTGAGTACGCAGCAGTATGTGTGTGAGTACGCAGCAGTATGTGTGTGAGTACGCAGCAGTATGTGTGTGAGTACGCAGCAGTATGTGTGTGAGTACGCAGCAGTATGTGTGTGAGTACGCAGCAGTATGTGTGTGAGTACGCAGCAGTATGTGTGTGAGTACGCAGCAGTATGTGTGTGAGTACGCAGCAGTATGTGTGTGAGTACGCAGCAGTATGTGTGTGAGTACGCAGCAGTATGTGTGTGAGTACACAGCAGTATGTGTGTGAGTACGCAGCAGTATGTGTGTGAGTACACAGCAGTATGTGTGTGAGTACGCAGCAGTATGTGTGTGAGTACACAGCAGTATGTGTGTGAGTACACAGCAGTATGTGTGTGAGTACACAGCAGTATGTGTGTGAGTACACAGCAGTATGTGTGTGAGTACACAGGAGTATGTGTGTGAGTACACAGCAGTATGTATGTGAGTACACAGCAGTATGTATGTGAGTACACAGCAGTATGTGTGTGAGTACGCAGCAGTATGTGTGTGAGTACACAGCAGTATGTGTGTGAGTACGCAGCAGTATGTGTGTGAGTACACAGCAGTATGTGTGTGAGTACGCAGCAGTATGTGTGTGAGTACACAGCAGTATGTGTGTGAGTACGCAGCGGTATATATGTGAGTACGCAGCAGTATGTGTGTGAGTACGCAGCAGTACGTGTGTGAGTACGCAGCAGTATGTGTGTGAGTACGCAGCAGTATATATGTGAGTACACAGCAGTATGTGTGTGAGTACGCAGCAGTATGTGTGTGAGTACACAGCAGTATGTGTGTGAGTACACAGCAGTATGTGTGTGAGTACACAGCAGTATGTGTGTGAGTACGCAGCAGTATATATGTGAGTACGCAGCAGTATGTGTGTGAGTACGCAGCAGTATGTGTGTGAGTACACAGCAGTATGTGTGTGAGTACGCAGCAGTATATATGTGAGTACACAGCAGTATGTGTGTGAGTACGCAGCAGTATGTGTGTGAGTACACAGCAGTATGTGTGTGAGTACACAGCAGTATGTGTGTGAGTACACAGCAGTATGTGTGTGAGTACGCAGCAGTATGTGTGTGAGTACACAGCAGTATGTGTGTGAGTACACAGCAGTATGTGTGTGAGTACACAGCAGTATGTGTGTGAGTACACAGCAGTATGTGTGTGAGTACGCAGCAGTATGTGTGTGAGTACGCAGCAGTATGTGTGTGAGTACACAGCAGTATATATGTGAGTACACAGCAGTATATATGTGAGTACACAGCAGTATGTGTGTGAGTACGCAGCAGTATGTGTGTGAGTACACAGCAGTATGTGTGTGAGTACGCAGCAGTATGTGTGTGAGTACACAGCAGTATGTGTGTGAGTACGAAGCAGTATGTGTGTGAGTACACAGCAGTATGTGTGTGAGTACACAGCAGTATGTGTGTGAGTACACAGCAGTATGTGTGTGAGTACGCAGCAGTATGTGTGTGAGTACACAGCAGTATGTGTGTGAGTACACAGCAGTATGTGTGTGAGTACGCAGCAGTATGTGTGTGAGTACACAGCAGTATGTGTGTGAGTACGCAGCAGTATGTGTGTGAGTACACAGCAGTATGTGTGTGAGTACGCAGCAGTATGTGTGTGAGTACACAGCAGTATGTGTGTGAGTACACAGCAGTATGTGTGTGAGTACACAGCAGTATGTGTGTGAGTACACAGCAGTATATATGTGAGTACACAGCAGTATATATGTGAGTACGCAGCAGTATGTGTGTGAGTACACAGCAGTATATATGTGAGTACGCAGCAGTATATATGTGAGTACACAGCAGTATGTATGTGAGTACACAGCAGTATATATGTGAGTACGCAGCAGTATGTGTGTGAGTACACAGCAGTATGTGAGTGAGTACTTCAGCAGTATGTGTGTGAGTACACAGCAGTATATATGTGAGTACACAGCAGTATATATGTGAGTACGCAGCAGTATGTGTGTGAGTACACAGCAGTATATATGTGAGTACGCAGCAGTATATATGTGAGTACACCGCAGTATGTATGTGAGTACACAGCAGTATATATGTGAGTACACAGCAGTATATATGTGAGTACACAGCAGTATGTGTGTGAGTACGCAGCAGTATGTGTGTGAGTACACAGCAGTATATATGTGAGTACACAGCAGTATATATGTGAGTACGCAGCAGTATGTGTGTGAGTACACTGCAGTATATATGTGAGTACGCAGCAGTATATATGTGAGTACACAGCAGTATGTATGTGAGTACACAGCAGTATATATGTGAGTACGCAGCAGTATGTGTGTGAGTACGCATCAGTATGTGTGTGAGTACACAGCAGTATGTGTGTGAGTACACAGCAGTATGTGTGTGAGTACACAGCAGTATGTGTGTGAGTACACAGCAGTATGTGTGTGAGTACGCAGCAGTATATATGTGAGTATGCAGCAGTATGTGTGTGAGTACGCAGCAGTATGTGTGTGAGTACACAGCAGTATGTGTGTGAGTACGCAGCAGTATATATGTGAGTACACAGCAGTATGTGTGTGAGTACGCAGCAGTATGTGTGTGAGTACACAGCAGTATGTGTGTGAGTACACAGCAGTATGTGTGTGAGTACACAGCAGTATGTGTGTGAGTACGCAGCAGTATGTGTGTGAGTACACAGCAGTATGTGTGTGAGTACACAGCAGTATGTGTGTGAGTACACAGCAGTATGTGTGTGAGTACACAGCAGTATGTGTGTGAGTACGCAGCAGTATGTGTGTGAGTACACAGCAGTATGTGTGTGAGTACACAGCAGTATATATGTGAGTACACAGCAGTATATATGTGAGTACACAGCAGTATGTGTGTGAGTACGCAGCAGTATGTGTGTGAGTACACAGCAGTATGTGTGTGAGTACGCAGCAGTATGTGTGTGAGTACACAGCAGTATGTGTGTGAGTACGCAGCAGTATGTGTGTGAGTACACAGCAGTATGTGTGTGAGTACACAGCAGTATGTGTGTGAGTACACAGCAGTATGTGTGTGAGTACGCAGCAGTATGTGTGTGAGTACACAGCAGTATGTGTGTGAGTACACAGCAGTATGTGTGTGAGTACGCAGCAGTATGTGTGTGAGTACACAGCAGTATGTGTGTGAGTACGCAGCAGTATGTGTGTGAGTACACAGCAGTATGTGTGTGAGTACGCAGCAGTATGTGTGTGAGTACACAGCAGTATGTGTGTGAGTACACAGCAGTATGTGTGTGAGTACACAGCAGTATGTGTGTGAGTACACAGCAGTATATATGTGAGTACACAGCAGTATATATGTGAGTACGCAGCAGTATGTGTGTGAGTACACAGCAGTATATATGTGAGTACGCAGCAGTATATATGTGAGTACACAGCAGTATGTATGTGAGTACACAGCAGTATATATGTGAGTACGCAGCAGTATGTGTGTGAGTACACAGCAGTATGTGAGTGAGTACTTCAGCAGTATGTGTGTGAGTACACAGCAGTATATATGTGAGTACACAGCAGTATATATGTGAGTACGCAGCAGTATGTGTGTGAGTACACAGCAGTATATATGTGAGTACGCAGCAGTAAATATGTGTGTACACCGCAGTATGTATGTGAGTACACAGCAGTATATATGTGAGTACACAGCAGTATATATGTGAGTACACAGCAGTATGTGTGTGAGTACGCAGCAGTATGTGTGTGAGTACACAGCAGTATATATGTGAGTACACAGCAGTATATATGTGAGTACGCAGCAGTATGTGTGTGAGTACACAGCAGTATATATGTGAGTACGCAGCAGTATATATGTGAGTACACAGCAGTATGTATGTGAGTACACAGCAGTATATATGTGAGTACGCAGCAGTATGTGTGTGAGTACGCAGCAGTATGTGTGTGAGTACACAGCAGTATGTGTGTGAGTACACAGCAGTATGTGTGTGAGTACACAGCAGTATATATGTGAGTACACAGCAGTATGTGTGTGAGTACACAGCAGTATATATGTGAGTACGCAGCAGTATGTGTGTGAGTACACAGCAGTATGTGTGTGAGTACACAGCAGTATGTGTGTGAGTACACAGCAGTATGTGTGTGAGTACACAGCAGTATGTGTGTGAGTACACAGCAGTATATATGTGAGTACACAGCAGTATGTGTGTGAGTACGCAGCAGTATGTGTGTGAGTACACAGCAGTATGTGTGTGAGTACGCAGCAGTATGTGTGTGAGTACACAGCAGTATGTGTGTGAGTACACAGCAGTATGTGTGTGAGTACACAGCAGTATGTGTGTGAGTACACAGCAGTATATATGTGAGTACACAGCAGTATATATGTGAGTACGCAGCAGTATGTGTGTGAGTACACAGCAGTATATATGTGAGTACGCAGCAGTATATATGTGAGTACACAGCAGTATGTATGTGAGTACACAGCAGTATATATGTGAGTACGCAGCAGTATGTGTGTGAGTACCCAGCAGTATGTGTGTGAGTACACAGCAGTATGTGTGTGAGTACACAGCAGTATATATGTGAGTACACAGCAGTATATATGTGAGTACGCAGCAGTATGTGTATGGGTACACAGCAGTATATATGTGAGTACGCAGCAGTATATATGTGAGTGCACCGCAGTATGTATGTGAGTACACAGCAGTATATATGTGAGTACACAGCAGTATATATGTGAGTACACAGCAGTATGTGTGTGAGTACACAGCAGTATGTGTGTGAGTACACAGCAGTATATATGTGAGTACACAGCAGTATATATGTGAGTACGCAGCAGTATGTGTGTGAGTACACAGCAGTATATATGTGAGTACGCAGCAGTATATATGTGAGTACACAGCAGTATGTATGTGAGTACACAGCAGTATATATGTGAGTACGCAGCAGTATGTGTGTGAGTACGCAGCAGTATGTGTGTGAGTACACAGCAGTATGTGTGTGAGTACACAGCAGTATGTGTGTGAGTACACAGCAGTATATATGTGAGTACACAGCAGTATGTGTGTGAGTACACAGCAATATATATGTGAGTACGCAGCAGTATGTGTGTGAGTACACAGCAGTATGTGTGTGAGTACACAGCAGTATGTGTGTGAGTACACAGCAGTATGTGTGTGAGTACACAGCAGTATGTGTGTGAGTACACAGCAGTATATATGTGAGTACACAGCAGTATGTGTGTGAGTACACAGCAGTATATATGTGAGTACGCAGCTGTATGTGTGTGAGTACACAGCAGTATGTGTGTGAGTACACAGCAGTATGTGTGTGAGTACACAGCAGTATGTGTGTGAGTACACAGCAGTAAGTGTGTGAGTACACAGCAGTATATATGTGAGTACACAGCAGTATGTGTGTGAGTACGCAGCAGTATGTGTGTGAGTACACAGCAGTATGTGAGTGAGTACACAGCAGTATGTGTGTGAGTACACAGCAGTATGTGTGTGAGTACACAGCAGTATATATGTGAGTACGCAGCAGTATGTGTGTGAGTACGCAGCAGTATGTGTGTAAGTACACAGCAGTATGTGTGTGAGTACGCAGCAGTATGTGTGTGAGTACGCAGCAGTATGTGTGTGAGTACACAGCAGTATGTGTGTGAGTACACAGCAGTATGTGTGTGAGTACACAGCAGTATGTGTGTGAGTACACAGCAGTATGTGTGTGAGTACACAGCAGTATGTGTGTGAGTACACAGCAGTATGTGTGTGAGTACACAGCAGTATGTGTGTGAGTACACAGCAGTATGTGTGTGAGTACACAGCAGTATGTGTGTGAGTACACAGCAGTATGTGTGTGAGTACACAGCAGTATGTGTGTGAGTACACAGCAGTATGTGTGTGAGTACACAGCAGTATGTGTGTGAGTACACAGCAGTATGTGTGTGAGTACACAGCAGTATGTGTGTGAGTACACAGCAGTATGTGTGTGAGTACACAGCAGTATGTGTGTGAGTACACAGCAGTATGTGTGTGAGTACACAGCAGTAAGTATGTGAGTACACAGCAGTATGTGTGTGAGTACACAGCAGTGTGTGTGTGAGTACACAGCAGTATGTGTGTGAGTACACAGCAGTATGTGTGTGAGTACACAGCAGTATGTGTGTGAGTACACAGCAGTATGTGTGTGAGTACACAGCAGTATATATGTGAGTACACAGCAGTATGTGTGTGAGTACGCAGCAGTATGTGTGTGAGTACGCAGCAGTATGTGTGTGAGTACGCAGCAGAATGTGTGTGAGTACACAGCAGTATGTGTGTGAGTACACAGCAGTATGTGTGTGAGTACACAGCAGTATGTGTGTGAGTACACAGCAGTATATATGTGAGTACACAGCAGTATATATGTGAGTACGCAGCAGTATGTGTGTGAGTACACAGCAGTATATATGTGAGTACGCAGCAGTATATATGTGAGTACACAGCAGTATGTATGTGAGTACACAGCAGTATATATGTGAGTACGCAGCAGTATGTGTGTGAGTACCCAGCAGTACGTGTGTGAGTACACAGCAGTATGTGTGTGAGTACACAGCAGTATATATGTGAGTACACAGCAGTATATATGTGAGTACGCAGCAGTATGTGTGTGAGTACACAGCAGTATATATGTGAGTACGCAGCAGTATATATGTGAGTGCACCGCAGTATGTATGTGAGTACACAGCAGTATATATGTGAGTACACAGCAGTATATATGTGAGTACACAGCAGTATGTGTGTGAGTACACAGCAGTATGTGTGTGAGTACACAGCAGTATATATGTGAGTACACAGCAGTATATATGTGAGTACGCAGCAGTATGTGTGTGAGTACACAGCAGTATATATGTGAGTACGCAGCAGTATATATGTGAGTACACAGCAGTATGTATGTGAGTACACAGCAGTATATATGTGAGTACGCAGCAGTATGTGTGTGAGTACGCAGCAGTATGTGTGTGAGTACACAGCAGTATGTGTGTGAGTACACAGCAGTATGTGTGTGAGTACACAGCAGTATATATGTGAGTACACAGCAGTATGTGTGTGAGTACACAGCAATATATATGTGAGTACGCAGCAGTATGTGTGTGAGTACACAGCAGTATGTGTGTGAGTACACAGCAGTATGTGTGTGAGTACACAGCAGTATGTGTGTGAGTACACAGCAGTATGTGTGTGAGTACACAGCAGTATATATGTGAGTACACAGCAGTATGTGTGTGAGTACACAGCAGTATATATGTGAGTACGCAGCTGTATGTGTGTGAGTACACAGCAGTATGTGTGTGAGTACACAGCAGTATGTGTGTGAGTACACAGCAGTATGTGTGTGAGTACACAGCAGTAAGTGTGTGAGTACACAGCAGTATATATGTGAGTACACAGCAGTATGTGTGTGAGTACGCAGCAGTATGTGTGTGAGTACACAGCAGTATGTGAGTGAGTACACAGCAGTATGTGTGTGAGTACACAGCAGTATGTGTGTGAGTACACAGCAGTATATATGTGAGTACGCAGCAGTATGTGTGTGAGTACGCAGCAGTATGTGTGTGAGTACACAGCAGTATGTGTGTGAGTACGCAGCAGTATGTGTGTGAGTACGCAGCAGTATGTGTGTGAGTACACAGCAGTATGTGTGTGAGTACACAGCAGTATGTGTGTGAGTACACAGCAGTATGTGTGTGAGTACACAGCAGTATGTGTGTGAGTACACAGCAGTATGTGTGTGAGTACACAGCAGTATGTGTGTGAGTACACAGCAGTATGTGTGTGAGTACACAGCAGTATGTGTGTGAGTACACAGCAGTATGTGTGTGAGTACACAGCAGTATGTGTGTGAGTACACAGCAGTAAGTATGTGAGTACACAGCAGTATGTGTGTGAGTACACAGCAGTGTGTGTGTGAGTACACAGCAGTATGTGTGTGAGTACACAGCAGTATGTGTGTGAGTACACAGCAGTGTGTGTGTGAGTACACAGCAGTATGTGTGTGAGTACACAGCAGTATGTGTGTGAGTACACAGCAGTATGTGTGTGAGTACACAGCAGTATGTGTGTGAGTACGCAGCAGTTTTATGATGTTCCTCTCAAGCATGTTGCCGTTAACTGATTTTGAATTCCAGTAAAACTTTCACCTTTCAGCCAGCACCCTCAAGACGGATGCCTCCTGTGTAAGTGGATGATGTAGAGAGTAGAGTTGGTCTATATGTATCCCACAATATTTTAGACACATGTGCTATTGCTTCATCATGTTCCATACACACTTGCATGAGCCCTCTCCTCAGACGCACATCAGAGTCAGACTGATGGGGCGACTCCACTCTCTGATTTGTTGAAACTTTTCTTCCTGATACCAAGGGCTCCTATTCATGGAATTGACGGCATGGGGAACAAATGGAAAGGTCTTGTGTGATCAGACCCCTTTGAGCAGGCTTTCCTTCAGCGCAATCTGGGTTTCAACATGTTTCCTATGATACGGGATGAGTTTGAGCAGAGATTGGACTGTTGAATAGTTTTCCTATCAGATTGGACCAATTTGAACTGGTGAGAGTAGCTTTCATGTACAATTGGACTGGTTTGAACTGGTTTCCTTTGGAGGGTGATCCAGTTTGAGCAGGTTTCATGTGCAATGAGTCTGGTTTGAACTGGGTTCTTTTGGGGGTGATCTGGTTACAGCAGGTTCCGTGTGCGATGAGACTGGCTTGAACCGGTTTTGTGTGAGGGTGATCTGGTTACAGCAGGTTCCGTGTGCGATGAGACTGGCTTGAACCGGTTTCTTGTGGGGATGATCCGGTTAGAGCAGGTTTCAGGTGCGATTGGGCTGGTTTGAACCGGTTTCCTCAGGGTTACCCAGTTAGAGCAGGTTTCGTGTGCAAATGAACTGGTTTGAACAGGCTTCCCACAGGATTGGACAGGTTTGAACAGGTTCCTAAGAGATAGCACAGGTTTCAGCAAGTTACCCCATGGGATTGGATCAGTTTGGACAAGTTTCCTACACGGCTGTAAAGGTTTGAATAGGTTTCCAATGACAGCCGGCAGTATTGAACAGATTCCTTATGAAATTCGGCAGGTCTAAACTCATTTTCTACGGAGCCGATCCTTTCTCAGAGGTTTGCCATGGATTGGACAGGCCTGAAGACATTTCCCATGAGATTGGGCCAGTTTCAGCAGCTTTTCTGTGAAATTGGGTCTCTTTGAACCAGTTTTCTATGGCAGGTTTGGACAGCGCTTACATGGGACTGGATGGGAAAACTGACCCAGCCTTCTTGTCGAAGTGCATTTTGAATGAGGCACAAAGCAACTTTTGTGGTTACAACGCTAACTCTGTCCTCCTTTCGGTGTTAACTGTTTCTTTAGTTCCAGTGATCAGAAAAGCACAATTCTGGGAAACTCTTTCAATCACTGGATGACAGAATTGTTAAGGTGCAGAAGGAGGCCATTTGCCCATCATATCTGCACCAGCTCGCCAAAAGAGCATCAGTGCTTAGTGTCGTTTCCCCTGCCTATTCCCGAGTACCCCAGCACATTGTTTCTATTCAAATAATCATCCAATGCTCTCTCTAATGCTCGATTGAATCTGCCTCCATACACTTCCAGACAGTGCCTTCCAGACCCCAACCACTGGCGTTTATTTCTTTTGCAAATCATGTTCTTGATCCTTTTTCAAGGGGGAATAGATTTTCCCGTTTTACTCTGTCCAGTGCCACCCTCGCTCCCCCCAATTCCTTCCTCCGTGATTTTGAACATCTCTATCAAAACCCCCTCTTGGTCTTCTTCTCTCCAAGGAGAACAGTCCCAATCTGTCCAATCTATCCTCATAACTGAAGTTTCTTATCCCTGGAACCAACCAAGGAGCTTTGCTGTGCACAGTGGGCTTCAACGCATCACCCACAGGCTGTGCAAAGCAGATAGATTTCTCTCCTCTCCTGATTTTGGCCTCCAAGAAAGGCAATATTAGGCGGGGTACAAAACTGGCCTTTCACCCATACGTGGAGGATTCCCACCCAACGAACGGTAGCACAGTGGTTAGCACTGGTGCTTCACAGCACCAGGGACCCAGGTTCAATTCCCGGCTTGATCACTGTCTGTGCGGAGTCTGCACGTTCTCCCCGTGTCTGCGTGGGTTTCCTCCGGGTGCTCCGGTTTCCTCCCACAAGTCCCGAATGACGTGCTTGTTCGGTGAATTGGACATTCTGAATTCTCCCTCAGTGTACCCAAACAGGCACCAGAGTGTGGCGATTAGGGGATTTTCACAGTAACTTCACTGCAGTGTTAATGTAAGCCTACTTATGACACTAATAAAGATCATATTATAAAAATGATTCAATTTGATAGTATATTGTGCTTCGCCATTTAAAGGCCTTCCCAGAAACTGGTTCAAATTGTGTTTGCTCTGGCCCACAATGGCACCACTCAGTTTGGACTGGCTTTGTTTTCGGAGCGGTTTATCCTGAGTTAGCTCGATTTGGCGATTACTTTGCTAGGATTGGTGTGGCTCGCCTTGAGGTGAATTGGTTTTGGTCTACATTCGCTCTGGCAGGTTCAGAATCGGTGGGTTTGGTCTGTATTTGCTCGGATCGGTTCGGTTTGGCCTGTGATAGTTCAGAAAGTGAAAGCCTCGATGGGTTTTGCTGGGAATGATTTGGTTGCGGGTAAAACCAAATCCCCAAGCAGGGCTTTCTTCGGACTCTTGTCGGTGTATTTCACTGCAAATGGAGGTCAAATTCCATATTAGTGGACGTTGAGCACCCACCTCAACATAATTCTTGGTATCAGTCGAAACACAAATAAATATCTGGGTCTTTTACACGTTACTGGTGTCTGATCATTTAAACAGAGAAATTGAATGTAGAGGGTGACAATTGTTCAAATCATTCTGATCTGAACTTGATTATGTTCTCTGTTTAAACACCAACTTATGGACCATCCTTAGTACTTAGTAAATCACTAATGGCTACTATAAAAAAGTGTGCAGGTGTATATATATATATAAATCTATAAAGATAAATCACCACTGGACAAAGTACTTTACGGGACAAATACATTGGTGTGTCTTTAATTTTAATATTCATTCATGTCAATATACAGAGATGTTAATGGGACTTCATTGATAAAGTTGTGTAGATTAAGAGCTAATGTCTGGGAGGTCGATCAAAGGCCTATTTTCTGTGCCTGCTTTCACTGTGCACTCTGATATGGTGGCCATTCACAGTTGTAGAGCATTATAATGTATGGCCTATCCACTGACTTCATTATCACTACATTAGGTTCAACGCACAGATGGCGACACACTGTCAAGACGTGTATTCTGCCGTGCACAGATATATAAGGCACGAGATGCATATTGGCACCCATGTGATGTACAGACCCCTCCCTGTCTCCGTTTTCTCTCCTGCCCCTCTCTCCTCATTCTCTCCTTCCCTCCCCCCATCATTCTGTCTCTCCCATTCTCTCTTCCACACACCCTCTCTCTCCCCCACTCTCTCTCAATCTCCCCTCCCACCTCATTCCTTCCCCCTCCCTCCTTCTCTTTATCTCCACCCTCCATCGCTATCCCTCCCACCATACGCCACATTCTCCCTCTCTCTCCCACTCTCTTTCCCCATCCCTCTATCTATATCTCTCCCTTTATTCATTCCATTTCTCTCCATATCTCCCCCTCCCTCCTTCTCGCTATCTCTCCCCTCTCTATCTCTCCCTCCCTGTTCCCCACTTTCTCCCTCTCTCTTTCTCTCCTTTCTCCCTGCCTCCCCCCCCCGCCCCCCAACTCCCCCACCAATTCTCTGCTCTCTTTTGTTTTCGAGTGAAATGAAAGGCAGTTCGCACCACTGACCGTGTGTCGTTCTTTTATTATATATGAGTGGCTCTGACAAGATGGATCTGAGTTGTTTAAGGTTTGGTGATGTTAAACATGGTCATTGGGATGTCATTTGAAATCCAGTGGAAATGAGGCCCAGTATCAGACTATCTGGAGCCCTTTGCCACACAAATATAATACCTCAAGGTGTAATAGATTGTTCCTCACCTTGCTCTCGCCAGCTGCCTCCCTCGCAACCACTGAACTAGTTGAACCCTGAAGGGACTGAAGAATATGACTATCTTTGGTTGACGTGAACCATGCCTTCGTTTCAATGCGCCAAGTTTCTCCCGTAATACTACCAAAGTAAGGTTGTGTTTTTAAAACATTTTGTCCTGGTCTTCTCCCTGCCTTCCACCCATCCGCAAAATTCTACCTCATAATGATATATAATTTAATGCTGCCAGAAGGCCCTCATCCTAAAGGAGATCCTGGCTGAGGCGGGGGGGGGGTTTGCCGGCGGGGGCATGTTGCACCAGAAAACGGGTGTGGCGGGACAGAGAATCCCAGCACGCATCTCAGTCCCAAACGGCGCACGGGTGGCCCTCTTTCACCTCAGTGGGCCGCAAGATTGAAATTGGGCTTGTTGACCAACCATGACCCCATGAGTAAGATTGAGGATATTTACTACACACTGAATATTTTAGAATGGGTCATAGAAAATACTATATTAATAGAACTGTCATTAACTTCCAATGGTCAAAGCAAAATAAATATTTACACTTTGGACGCAGAGGGAGCACACGGCTCTCGCAATCAATGTTGTGAGCAATCAGCACGCACCTCATCTCACTTGCCCTTGCTTTATGTATGTATCACCTCAGTCACACCAGTAGGAAAAAAGCTATGTGGATGGAAACCAGCATGGCAGCCCCATGCATGGGCCAGGGTCAAGAAAATGTGGGCCGCACTCAGAGCTGAGTTGGGTTCCACATGTAGCCCCTGGGCTGCAGGTTCCCACTTGTCTTACCCAAGGCCAAAGCCCCTAGTTCTAGACTCTGCAGTGAGGGGAAACAGCTCTTTAGCATCTATCCTGTCAAGACATCTAATTAGACATCTAATCCTTTCCTTTAAAAACCCTGAGTAGTGATACCCATTGGGATGTAATAGGTACTGCCTGGTTCCCTCATTAATAGTGAAGCCATTTAACTGCTCCCATTCCATCGTCGCTAAATGCACAGATGTAAAGCACCATTGACTGTCAGAGACAGTGATTTAGTACATCTTTCACTGTGACCCTACAAGGTCTTTACAGCACAAGACAAGGCCATTTAGCCAGCAGATCATCGTGAATGTGTATGCTCGACACGAGCATCTGTATTTTACCTTCTATTCCTTTCTCTTGCATGTGCTTCTTTACCTCCCCTTCGAATGCCTCAACTACTCCTTTGCGGTAGCGCATTCCACACGTTAACCACTCTCTGGGTAAGGAAGTTTCTCCTGAGTTCACTGTCGGATTCCTCGGCACTGCCTGATGTCACACCTAGGGTAGAGATCACACCCAAACGTAACCCAGACGACCTCTTGAATGGTCACAGAAATAAATGTGTCTTCCTTCTGGACAGACACTTCTCCCTGGTCAATTTTTCTGTATTTGTTGCATTGAGAAAATCCAGCCCCCTCCCCCCACCCCAGAACCCCCTCCCCCTGCTGACCAGAGGCACAGGAAATTCTGCTCCTAATGTTGGAATGCAACAGCCACAAGAAATAATCCTTATTAAATGGGAGACAAAAGCAGGTTTTATTTCCTATTGGCCACCACTGTATGTGGCAGTTTGACAGGAGGGAATAAGCCTTGTGAAGGGATGGTAAAACTAAGGTTTATCAAATCGAAAGACCCCTTCAGTCCTCCCAAGGTTGAACTCCACCTGGGCTTGAGGCGGCTTGATGTTCTTCGCCCGACTAATCAATTCCTTGATTTTAACAGAAAATGGCAGAGAGCCTGGAGCAGAATATTGCTGCCGAGTTCACGACATTGCACCAATTCCTCAATGATGAAGAGGAACTCATGAAAGGGAAGCTGAAGGAAGATGTGGAGAGACTCTCCAGGCTGCTGAGGGAGAACTTGCAAAGAGTTACCGAGAAGCGGGCGTCCATCGAGTGTACAATCCTCGAGATCCAGCAAAGACTCAATGTCCAGGAAACGGCCTTCCTCGCGGTAAGAACCGACTCCTGCAGAATCTCCCAAACCAGTGACTCCTGCTTCGCATAGAGGGGACATAAAGGCATCGGGGACAAGGAGGGGAGAACCACCACCTCCAAGTTCCCTTCCGATTTACAAGTCTTCCCAATTTGGAGATACATCCCTGTTCCGTCATCGTCGCAAATCGAAATGTTGGAACTTTGCACAAACAGCACATTGGGAGCCCTCTAACAGCACTGTGGGATTACCCCCTAACAGCACTGTGAGATTACCCTCTAACAGCAACTCAATTGAGTGATAAATATTCAAAAGGGATGTAACTGTCCTGCTCTTCATTGAAATAGTGCAGTGGAATCGGCTCATTTTAGGCTCATTTCATACAGCAAATAGGGCCTTGGTTTAACTGCTCATTTACACAATGGCATGTATGCTGGTGTTGTGCACCTTCGGTACTGCACTGGAGGGTCCGCCTGAATATTTGTATTCAAATCTTTGGAGTCAAAGTGGGATTGAACCCATAATTGACTGAACCGGAGAGAGAGTGCTTATCCAACTGGGCCAGCAATGAATGAATCAACACCCAACATTTTGTTACTGCCTGCCAAGGGTACCCTGTTCCACCAGCTCACTGTAATCTTTCATTGAATATTTGACAGATGACAGTCAGCAAAAGCGGGGCTATCAGCCAATGCTGAGGCTCAGCTGGCAGAACTTGTATAGTTTATAGATCATCGAACTGTAAATCGATTGCAGTCTTGGAGCGATTCCGGGCTGTATCTGCAATGTTCTCTGTGCAAAATGGTTAACTTCTTCTTTATTCTTTTTCGCTGCTTTCCACCTGAAGGATGTTAAATCCCTCATCGAAAGGTACGTGGCGTCTCCCCATGGCCCTCCTCGTATTGTCATGAAATTTCATCACCACGCCATATTGCTGTTAGTGAGTGTTGCTTGGCATGAATACGAGCTGAACCTTGCAGGGCCATTGCAGAACAGCAGTACAACACCATTAGGTGTTGCGTCACCGAGTGGCATGAGAAACTAAAAGGCAGAAGGGTCTCGGGCGGTTATTGGAGTCGGAGGTTGGGCTGAACATTGGAAATGTCAACTCTTTAAATAGTTTCACCAGTGCACTAAGGCGTACCTCCACGTTGGAGATGACCGGGTCATTTTAACCTCACTATTGGAGGTGACCCAGGTCCGTTTAATCTCTCTGTTGGAGGTAACCGTATCTGTTGAATCTCTCTATTGGTCAGAAAAATGGAAAGGCAACTTATTATATAAATGGATGGAAACTTCAGAGTGCTTTGGTACAGAGGGATCTGGGTGGCCTCAGGCCTGAACCGCAGAAAGCCAGGTTACAGGTAGAGCAGGTAATAAGGAAGGCAAATGGAATTTTGTCCTTTACAGCGAAAGGAATAGAGTGTAAAAGTCAGGAAGTGTTGCTACAATTGTACAATTGAAACCGCACCTGGAGTACTGTGTACAGTTTTGATCTCCTTATTTGAGGAGGGATATAGTTGCATTAGGGGCGGGATTAGAGCAGACGCTTCCTCTTGTGAGATGTTCTAGAGCGAGAGGTCACAGTTTTAGGATAAGGGGTAGCTGATTCAAAACAGAGATGAGGAGAAATTATTCCTACCCAAGAGTCGTGAATCTGTGGAATTCCCTGCCCCAGAGTGCAGTGGATACCGGGACATTGAGTAACCTTTAAGGAGGAGCTGGACAGGTTTTTAATTAGTAATGGGTTAAAGGGTTATGGAGACCGGGCAGGAAAGTGGAGTTGAGGCCGAGATGAGATGAGCTATGATCGTATTAAATGGCGGAGTTGGCTCGAGAGGCTGAATTGCCTACTCCTGCTCTAGTTCTTATCTTCTTATGACCGAGTCTGTTTAATCGCTCCATTAGAGATGATTGTGCCTATTTAAACTCACCCATTGGAGTTGGCCAGGTCTCATTGTCCTCACGTTTCGAGATGACTTGGTTTTGGTTGACCTCAGTATTGTATTGAGTAAAGTCTGTTTAACCTCACTATTGGAGAAGTAGATTCTGGTGAACCTCACTATTGGAGAAGTAGATTCTGGTTAATCTCACTAATGGAGAAGTAGATTCTGGTTAACCTCACTAATGGAGAAGTAGATTCTGGTTAACCTCACTATTGGAGAAGTAGATTCTGGTTAACCTCACTAATGGAGAAGTAGATTCTGGTGAACCTCACTATTGGAGAAGTAGATTCTGGTGAACCTCACTATTGGAGAAGTAGATTCTGGTTAACCTCACTATTGGAGAAGTAGATTCTGGTTAACCTCACTATTGGAGAAGTACATTCTGGTTAACCTCACTATTGGAGAAGTAGATTCTGGTGAACCTCACTATTAAAGATGCGCAGGTTTTGGTTAGCTCCATTGCCTCTTTTGTTACTCTATGTGTGGGCGATTCTTGCCTCCTTCTTGGTTTGAGACCAAGGCAGTCAATCGATCTGAATGCCTAACGTTACTTTTGACAGGCAGGCGATGTGAAATCTCGCCCTTTAGGCTCTCAACATTAATCTCTCACCCCAAGTCTACATAAGCTGCCTGACACCCCCTGATTTGCTTATACCTTTTGACTACTGGTGTTGTTAGCTTAAGATACAGTAGCACGGCAGCTACCTTAACGGATAGGGGACTACCGAGTCTACGTATACCTGTAACTGTCTTCGTATTCTCCCTCCCAGCTACATATTTCCTCAAGTCTATATTAATCCACAATGAAGGCTTTGCGAATGCAACATGCCATTTTTTTGGACCATCCTAATGGGGAACAACGCCTACAGGGATGAACTCAGGGTTGGGCAGCACGGTGGCACAGTGGTTAGCGCTGCTGCCTCACAGCGCCAGGGACCCGTGTTCAATTTCAGCCTCAGGTGGTTGTCTGTGTGGAGTCTGCACGTTCTCCCCGTATCTGCGTGAATTCCTCTGGGTGCTCCCGTTTCCTCCTACAGTCCAAAGATGTGCAGGTTAGGTGGAATGGTCGTGCTAAATTGCCCCTGACTAGGTTAGGTGGGGTTACGGGGCTAGGGAGGCGATTGTTCCGCTTTACACCGTCTGTTCTGACTTCACACCGTCTGTTCCGGCGTTACACCGTCTGTTCTGACTTTACACCGTCTATTCCGACTTTACACCGTCTGTTCTGACTTTACACCGCCTGTTCTGAGTTTACACTGTCTGTTCTGGCTTTACACCGTCTGTTCTGACTTTACACTGTCTGTTCTGGCTTTACACCGTCTGTTCTGACTTTACACCGTCTATTCCGACTTTACACCGTCTGTTCTGACTCTACACCATCTGTTCTGACTTTACACCGTCTGTTCTGACTTTACACCGTCTGTTCCGAGTTTACACCGTCTGTTCCGGCTTTACACCGTCTGTTCTGACTTTACACCGTCTGTTCTGACTTTACACCGTCTGTTCTGAGTTTACACCGTCTGTTCCGGCTTTACACCGTCTGTTCTGACTTTACACCGTCTGTTCTGACTTTACACCGTCTGTTCTGAGTTTACACCGTCTGTTCAGGCTTTACACCGTCTGTTCTGACTTTACACCGTCTGTTCCGACTTTACACCGTCTATTCCGACTTTACACCGTCTGTTCTGACTTTACACCGTCTGTTCTGACTTTACACCGTCTGTTCTGACTTTACACCGTCTGTTCTGAGTTTACACCGTCTGTTCCGGCTTTACACCGTCTGTTCCGACTTTACACCGTCTGTTCTGACTTTACACCGTCTGTTCTGACTTTACACCGTCTGTTCTGACTTTACACCGTCTGTTCTGACTTTACACCGTCTGTTCCGGCTTTACACCGTCTGTTCTGACTTTACACCGTCTGTTCTGACTTTACACCGTCTGTTCTGACTTTACACCGTCTGTTCCGACTTTACACCGTCTGTTCCGTCTTTACACCGTCTGTACTGACTTTACACCGTCTGTTCTGACTTTACACCGTCTATTCTGACTTTACACCTTCTGTTCTGATTTTTCACCGCCTGTTCTGAGTTTACACCGTCTGTTCTGACTTTACACCGTCTGTTCTGACTTTACACCGTCTGTTCCGGCTTTACACCGTCTGTTCTGTCTTTACACCGTCTGTTCTGACTTTACACCGTCTGTTCTGACTTTACACCGTCTGTTCCGACTTCACACCGTCTGTTCTGACTTTACACCGTCTGTTCTGACTTTACACCGTCTGTTCTGTCTTTACACCGTCTGTTCTGACTTTACACCGTCTGTTCTTACTTTACACCGTCTGTTCTGACTTTACACCGTCTGTTCCGGCTTAACACCGTCTGTTCTTACTTCACACCGTCTGTTCTGACTTTACACCGTCTGTTCCGGCTTTACACCGTCTGTTATATCTTTACACCGTCTGTTCTGACTTTACACCGTCTGTTCCGACTTTACACCATCTGTTCTGACTTTACACCGTCTGTTCTGTCTTTACACCGTCTGTTCTGACTTTACACCGTCTGTTCTTACTTTACACCGTCTGTTCTGACTTTACACCGTCTGTTCTATCTTTACACCGTCTGTTCTGACTTTACACCGTCTGTTCTGACTTTACACCGTCTGTTCTGACTTTACAACGTCTGTTCCGACTTTACACCGTCTGTTCTGACTTTACACCGTCTGTTCTGTCTTTACACCGCCTGTTCTTACTTTACACCGTCTGTTCTGACTTTACACCGTCTGTTCTATCTTTACACCGTCTGTTCTGACTTTACACCGTCTGTTCTATCTTTACACCGTCTGTTCTGACTTTACACCGTCTGTTCTGTCTTTACACCGTCTGTTCTGACTTTACACCGTCTGTTCTGACTTTACACCGTCTGTTCCGACTTCACACCGTCTGTTCTGACTTTACACCGTCTGTTCTGACTTTACACCGTCTGTTCTGTCTTTACATCGTCTGTTCTGACTTTACACCGTCTGTTCTGACTTTACACCGTCTGTTCTGACTTTACACCGTCTGTTCCGACTTCACACCGTCTGTTCTGACTTTACACCGTCTGTTCTATCTTTACACCGTCTGTTCTGACTTTACACCGTCTGTTCCGACTTTACACCGTCTGTTCTGACTTTACACCGTCTGTTCCGACTTCACACCGTCTGTTCTGACTTTACACCGTCTGTTCTATCTTTACACCGTCTGTTCCGGCTTTACACCGTCTGTTCTGACTTTACACCGTCTGTTCTAACTTTACACCGTCTATTCTGACTTTACACCGTCTGTTCTGACTTTACACCATCTGTTCTGACTTTACACCGTCTGTTCTGGCTTTACACCGTCTGTTCTGACTTTACACCGTCTATTCCGACTTTACACCATCTGTTCTGACTTTACACCGTCTGTTCTGACTTTACACCGTCTATTCCGACTTTACACCGTCTGTTCTGACTTTACACCGTCTGTTCTGACTTTACACCGTCTATTCCGACTTTACACCGTCTGTTCTGACTTTACACCGTCTGTTCCGGCTTTACACCGTCTGTTCTTACTTCACACCGTCTGTTCTGACTTTACACCGTCTGTTCCGGCTTTACACCGTCTGTTATATCTTTACACCGTCTGTTCTGACTTTACACCGTCTGTTCCGACTTTACACCATCTGTTCTGACTTTACACCGTCTGTTCTGTCTTTACACCGTCTG
This sequence comes from Scyliorhinus torazame, assembly GCF_047496885.1. NCBI lineage: Eukaryota > Metazoa > Chordata > Chondrichthyes > Carcharhiniformes > Scyliorhinidae > Scyliorhinus > Scyliorhinus torazame. The sequence goes on from NC_092720.1 coordinate 204,100,206, forward strand.
TTCTGACTTTACACCGTCTGTTCTTACTTTACACCGTCTGTTCTGACTTTACACCGTCTGTTCTATCTTTACACCGTCTGTTCTGACTTTACACCGTCTGTTCTGACTTTACACCGTCTGTTCTGACTTTACAACGTCTGTTCCGACTTTACACCGTCTGTTCTGACTTTACACCGTCTGTTCTGTCTTTACACCGCCTGTTCTTACTTTACACCGTCTGTTCTGACTTTACACCGTCTGTTCTATCTTTACACCGTCTGTTCTGACTTTACACCGTCTGTTCTATCTTTACACCGTCTGTTCTGACTTTACACCGTCTGTTCTGTCTTTACACCGTCTGTTCTGACTTTACACCTTCTGTTCTGACTTTACACCGTCTGTTCCGACTTCACACCGTCTGTTCTGACTTTACACCGTCTGTTCTGACTTTACACCGTCTGTTCTGTCTTTACATCGTCTGTTCTGACTTTACACCGTCTGTTCTGACTTTACACCGTCTGTTCTGACTTTACAACGTCTGTTCCGACTTTACACCGTCTGTTCTGACTTTACACCGTCTGTTCTGTCTTTACACCGCCTGTTCTTACTTTACACCGTCTGTTCTGACTTTACACCGTCTGTTCTATCTTTACACCGTCTGTTCTGACTTTACACCGTCTGTTCTATCTTTACACCGTCTGTTCTGACTTTACACCGTCTGTTCTGTCTTTACACCGTCTGTTCTGACTTTACACCTTCTGTTCTGACTTTACACCGTCTGTTCCGACTTCACACCGTCTGTTCTGACTTTACACCGTCTGTTCTGACTTTACACCGTCTGTTCTGTCTTTACATCGTCTGTTCTGACTTTACACCGTCTGTTCTGACTTTACACCGTCTGTTCTGACTTTACACCGTCTGTTCTGGCTTTACACCGTCTGTTCTGACTTTACACCGTCTATTCCGACTTTACACCATCTGTTCTGACTTTACACCGTCTGTTCTGACTTTACACCGTCTATTCCGACTTTACACCGTCTGTTCTGACTTTACACCGTCTGTTCTGACTTTACACCGTCTATTCCGACTTTACACCGTCTGTTCTGACTTTACACCGTCTGTTCTGACTTTACACCGTCTGTTCTGACTTTATACCGTCTGTTCTGACTTTACACCGTCTGTTCCGACTTTACACCGTCTGTTCTGACTTTACACCGTCTGTTCTGACTTTACACCGTCTGTTCTGACTTTACACCGCCTGTTCTGACTTTACGCCGTCTGTTCTGACTTTACACCGTCTGTTCTGACTTTACACCGTCTGTTCTGACTTTATACCGTCTGTTCTGACTTTACACCATCTGTTCTGACTTTACACCGCCTGTTCTGACTTTACACCGTCTGTTCTGACTTTACACCGTCTGTTCTGACTTTACACCATCTATTCCGACTTTACACCGTCTGTTCTGACTTTACACCGTCTGTTCCGGCTTTACACCGTCTGTTCTGACTTTACACCGTCTGTTCCGGCTTTACACCGTCTGTTCTGACTTTACACCGTCTGTTCTGACTTTACACCGTCTGTTCCGGCTTTACACCGTCTGTTCTGACTTTACACCGTCTGTTCCGGCTTTACACCGTCTGTTCTGACTTTACACCGTCTGTTCCGGCTTTACACCGTCTGTTCTGACTTTACACCGTCTGTTCTGAGTTTACACCGTCTGTTCTGACTTTACACCGTCTGTTCCGGCTTTTCACCGTCTGTTCTGACTTTACACCGTCTGTTCCGGCTTTACACCGTCTGTTCTGACTTTACACCGTCTGTTCCGGCTTTACACCGTCTGTTCTGACTTTACACCGTCTGTTCTGACTTTACACCGTCTGTTCTGACTTTACACCGTCTGTTCTGACTTTACACCGTCTGTTCTGACTTTACACCGCCTGTTCTGACTTTACACCGTCTGCTCTGACTTTCCACCGTCTGTTCTGACTTTACACCGTCTATTCCGGCTTTACACCATCTGTTCCAGCTTTACACCGTCTATTACGACTTTACACCGTCTATTTTGACTTTACAACGTCTATTACGACTTTACACCGTCTATTCTGACTTTACACCGTCTATTCCGACTTTACACCGTCTGCTCAGACTTTACACCGTCTATTCCGACTTTACACCATCTGTTCTGACTTTGCACCGCCTGTTCTGACTTTGCACCGCCTGTTCTGACTTTACACCATCTGTTCTGACTTTACACCGTCTATTCTGACTTTACACCGTCTGTTCTGACTTTACACCATCTGTTCCAGCTTTACAACGTCACTACGACTTTACACCGTCTATTCTGACTGTACACCGTCTATTACGACTTTACACCGTCTATTCTGACTTTACACCGTCTATTACGACTTTACACCGTCTATTCTGACTTTACATCGTCTATTACGACTTTGCACCGCCTGTTCTGACTTTACACCGTCTGTTCCGGCTTTACACCGTCTGTTCTCACTTTACACCGTCTGTTCTGACTTTGCACCGTCTGTTCTGACTTTACACCGTCTGTTCTCACTTTACACCGCCTGTTCTGACTTTACACCGTCTGTTCTGACTTTACACCGTCTGTTCTAACTTTATACCATCATTTCTAACTTTATATCGGCTGTTCCGACTTTACACCATATGTTCTGTCTTTACACCGTCTATTCTGACTTTACACCGTCTATTCCGACTTTACACCGTCTATTCCGACTTTACACCGTCTGTTCTGACTTTACACCGTCTGTTCTGACTTTACACCGCCTGTTCTGACTTTACACCGCCTGTTCTGACTTTACACCATCTGTTCTGACTTTACACCGTCTGTTCTGACTTTACACCATCTGTTCCAGCTTTACAACGTCTATTACGACTTTACACCATCTATTCTGACTTTACACCGTCTATTACGACTTTACACCGTCTATTCTGACTTTACACCGTCTATTACGACTTTGCACCGCCTGTTCTGACTTTACACCGTCTGTTCTGTCTTTACACCATCTGCTCTGACTTTACACCATCTGTTCTGACTTTACACCGTCTGTTCCGGCTTTACACCGTCTGTTCTGACTTTACACCGTCTGTTCTGACTTTACACCGTCTGTTCTGACTTTACACCGTCTGTTCTGACTTTATACTGTCTGTTCTGACTTTACACCGTCTGTTCTGACTTTACACCGTCTGTTCTGACTTTACACCATCTATTCCGACTTTACACCGTCTGTTCTGACTTTACACCGTCTGTTCCGGCTTTACACCGTCTGTTCTGACTTTACACCGTCTGTTCCGGCTTTACACCGTCTGTTATGACTTTACACCGTCTGTTCTGACTTTACACCGTCTGTTCTGACTTTACACCGTCTGTTCTGACTTTACACCGTCTGTTCCGGCTTTACACCGTCTGTTCGGACTTTACACCGTCTGTTCTGACTTTACACCGTCTGTTCCGGCTTTACACCGTCTGTTCCGGCTTTACACCGTCTGTTCTGACTTTACACCATCTGTTCCGGCTTTACACCGTCTGTTCTGACTTTACACCGTCTGTTCTGACTTTACACCGTCTTTTCTGACTTTACACCGTCTGTTCTGACTTTACACCGTCTGTTCTGACTTTACACCGTCTGTTCTGACTTTACACCGTCTGTTCTGACTTTACACCGTCTGTTCTGACTTTACACCGTCTGTTCTGACTTCACACCGTCTGTTCTGACTTTACACCGTCTGTTCTGACTTCACACCGTCTGTTCTGACTTTACACCGTCTGTTCCGGCTTTACACCGTCTGTTCCGACTTCGCACCGTCTATTCTGACTTAACACCGTCTATTCTGACTTCACACCGCCTGTTCTAACTTTACACCGCCTGTTCTGACTTTACACCGTCTGTTCTGACTTTACACCATCTGTTCTGACTTTACACCATCTGTTCTGACTTTACACCATCTGTTCCAGCTTTACAACGTCTATTACGACTTTACACCGTCTATTCTGACTTTACACCGTCTATTACGACTTTACACCGTCTATTCTGACTTTACACCGTCTATTACGACTTTGCACCGCCTGTTCTGACTTTACACCGCCTGTTCTGACTTTACACCATCTGTTCTGACTTTACACCGTCTGTTCTGACTTTACACCATCTGTTCCAGCTTTACAACGTCTATTACGACTTTACACCGTCTATTCTGACTGTACACCGTCTATTACGAATTTACACCATCTATTCTGACTTTACACCGTCTATTACGACTTTACACCGTCTATTCTGACTTTACACCGTCTATTACGACTTTGCACCGCCTGTTCTGACTTTACACCGTCTGTTCTGTCTTTACACCGTCTGCTCTGACTTTACACCATCTGTTCTGACTTTACACCGTCTGTTCCGGCTTTACACCGTCTGTTCTGACTTTACACCGTCTGTTCTGACTTTACACCGTCTGTTCTGACTTTATACTGTCTGTTCTGACTTTACACCGTCTGTTCTGACTTTACACCGTCTGTTCTAACTTTACACCATCTATTCCGACTTTACACCGTCTGTTCTGACTTTACACCGTCTGTTCCGGCTTTACACCGTCTGTTCTGACTTTACACCGTCTGTTCCGGCTTTACACCGTCTGTTATGACTTTACACCGTCTGTTCTGACTTTACACCGTCTGTTCTGACTTTACACCGTCTGTTCCGGCTTTACACCGTCTGTTCTGACTTTACACCGTCTGTTCGGACTTTACACCGTCTGTTCTGACTTTACACCGTCTGTTCCGGCTTTACACCGTCTGTTCCGGCTTTACACCGTCTGTTCTGACTTTACACCATCTGTTCCGGCTTTACACCGTCTGTTCTGACTTTACACCGTCTGTTCTGACTTTACACCGTCTTTTCTGACTTTACACCGTCTATTCTGACTTTACACCGTCTGTTCTGACTTTACACCGTCTGTTCTGACTTTACACCGTCTGTTCTGACTTTACACCATCTGTTCTGACTTTACACCGTCTGTTCTGACTTCACACCGTCTGTTCTGACTTTACACCGTCTGTTCTGACTTCACACCGTCTGTTCTGACTTTACACCGTCTGTTCCGGCTTTACACCGTCTGTTCCGACTTCTCACCGTCTATTCTGACTTAACACCGTCTATTCTGACTTCACACCGCCTGTTCTAACTTTACACCGCCTGTTCTGACTTTACACCGTCTGTTCTGACTTTACACCATCTGTTCCAGCTTTACAACGTCTATTACGACTTTACACCGTCTATTCTGACTTTACACCGTCTATTACGACTTTACACCGTCTGTTCTGACTTTACACGGTCTGTTCTGACTTTACACCGTTTGTTCCGGCTTTACACCGTCTGCTCTGACTTTACACCGTCTGTTCTGAGTTTACACCGTCTGTTCTGACTTTACACCGTTTATTCCGACTTTACACCGTCTGCTCCGACTTTACACCGTCTATTCCGACTTTACACCATCTGTTCTGACTTTGCACCGCCTGTTCTGACTTTGCACCGCCTGTTCTGACTTTACACCATCTGTTCTGACCTTACACCGTCTGTTCTGTCTTTACACCGTCTGCTCTGACTTTACACCGTCTGTTCTGACTTTACACCATCTGTTCCAGCTTTACACCGCCTGTTCTAACTTTACACCGCCTGTTCTGTCTTTACACCGTCTGCTCTGACTTTACACCATCTATTCTGACTTTACACCGTCTGTTCTGACTTGACACCATCTGTTCCAGCTTTACAACGTCTATTACGACTTTACACCGTCTATTCTGACTGTACACCGTCTATTACGACTTTACACCGTCTATTCTGACTTTACACCGTCTATTCCGACTTTACACCGTCTGCTCCGACTTTACACCGTCTATTCCGACTTTACACCATCTGTTCTGACTTTGCACCGCCTGTTCTGACTTTGCACCGCCTGTTCTGACTTTACACCATCTGTTCTGACTTTACACCGTCTGTTCTGACTTTACACCATCTGTTCTGACTTTACACCAACTGTTCCAGCTTTACAACGTCTATTACGACTTTACACCGTCTATTCTGACTTTACACCGTCTATTACGACTTTACACCGTCTGTTCTGACTTTACACCGTCTGTTCTGACTTTACACCGTCTGTTCCGGCTTTACACCGTTTTAGTCCGACTTTACACCGTCTGCTCCGACTTTACACCGTCTATTCCGACTTTACACCATCTGTTCTGACTTTGCACCGCCTGTTCTGACTTTGCACCGCCTGTTCTGACTTTACACCATCTGTTCTGACCTTACACCGTCTGATCTGTCTTTACACCGTCTATTCTGACTTTACACCGTCTGTTCTGACTTTATAGCATCTGTTCCAGCTTTACAACGTCTATTACGACTTTACACCGTCTATTCTGACTGTACACCGTCTATTACGACTTTACACCGTCTATTCTGACTTTACACCGTCTATTCCGACTTTACACCGTCTGCTCCGACTTTACACCGTCTATTCCGACTTTACACCATCTGTTCTGACTTTGCACCGCCTGTTCTGACTTTGCACCGCCTGTTCTGACTTTACACCATCTGTTCTGACTTTACACCGTCTGTTCTGTCTTTACACCGTCTGCTCTGACTTTACACCATCTATTCTGACTTTACACCGTCTGTTCTGACTTTACACCATCTGTTCCAGCTTTACAACGTCTATTACGACTTTACACCGTCTATTCTGACTGTACACCGTCTATTACGACTTTACACCGTCTATTCTGACTTTACACCGTCTATTACGACTTTACACCGTCTATTCTGACTGTACACCGTCTATTACGACTTTACACCGTCTATTCTGACTTTACATCGTCTATTACGACTTTGCACCGCCTGTTCTGACTTTACACCGTCTGTTCTGACTTTACACCGTCTGTTCCGGCTTTACACCGTCTGTTCTATCTTTACACCGTCTGTTCTGTCTTTACACCGTCTGTTCTGACTTTACACCGTCTGTTCTTACTTTACACCGTCTGTTCTGACTTTTCACCGTCTGTTCCGGCTTTACACCGTCTGTTCTTACTTTACACCGTCTGTTCTGACTTTACACCGTCTGTTCCGGCTTTACACCGTCTGTTCTATCTTTACACCGTCTGTTCTGACTTTACACCGTCTGTTCCGACTTTACACCATCTGTTCTGACTTTACACCGTCTGTTCTGTCTTTACACCGTCTGTTCTGACTTTACACCGTCTGTTCTTACTTTACACCGTCTGTTCTGACTTTACACCGTCTATTACGACTTTACACCGTCTGTTCTGACTTTACACCGTCTGTTCTGACTTTACACCGTCTGTTCCGGCTTTACACCGTTTTAGTCCGACTTTACACCGTCTGCTCCGACTTTACACCGTCTATTCCGACTTTACACCATCTGTTCTGACTTTGCACCGCCTGTTCTGACTTTGCACCGCCTGTTCTGACTTTACACCATCTGTTCTGACCTTACACCGTCTGATCTGTCTTTACACCGTCTATTCTGACTTTACACCGTCTGTTCTGACTTTATAGCATCTGTTCCAGCTTTACAACGTCTATTACGACTTTACACCGTCTATTCTGACTGTACACCGTCTATTACGACTTTACACCGTCTATTCTGACTTTACACCGTCTATTCCGACTTTACACCGTCTGCTCCGACTTTACACCGTCTATTCCGACTTTACACCATCTGTTCTGACTTTGCACCGCCTGTTCTGACTTTGCACCGCCTGTTCTGACTTTACACCATCTGTTCTGACTTTACACCGTCTGTTCTGTCTTTACACCGTCTGCTCTGACTTTACACCATCTATTCTGACTTTACACCGTCTGTTCTGACTTTACACCATCTGTTCCAGCTTTACAACGTCTATTACGACTTTACACCGTCTATTCTGACTGTACACCGTCTATTACGACTTTACACCGTCTATTCTGACTTTACACCGTCTATTACGACTTTACACCGTCTATTCTGACTGTACACCGTCTATTACGACTTTACACCGTCTATTCTGACTTTACATCGTCTATTACGACTTTGCACCGCCTGTTCTGACTTTACACCGTCTGTTCTGACTTTACACCGTCTGTTCCGGCTTTACACCGTCTGTTCTATCTTTACACCGTCTGTTCTGTCTTTACACCGTCTGTTCTGACTTTACACCGTCTGTTCTTACTTTACACCGTCTGTTCTGACTTTTCACCGTCTGTTCCGGCTTTACACCGTCTGTTCTTACTTTACACCGTCTGTTCTGACTTTACACCGTCTGTTCCGGCTTTACACCGTCTGTTCTATCTTTACACCGTCTGTTCTGACTTTACACCGTCTGTTCCGACTTTACACCATCTGTTCTGACTTTACACCGTCTGTTCTGTCTTTACACCGTCTGTTCTGACTTTACACCATCTGTTCTGACTTTACACCGTCTGTTCTGACTTTACACCATCTGTTCTGACTTTACACCAACTGTTCCAGCTTTACAACGTCTATTACGACTTTACACCGTCTATTCTGACTTTACACCGTCTATTACGACTTTACACCGTCTGTTCTGACTTTACACCGTCTGTTCTGACTTTACACCGTCTGTTCCGGCTTTACACCGTTTTAGTCCGACTTTACACCGTCTGCTCCGACTTTACACCGTCTATTCCGACTTTACACCATCTGTTCTGACTTTGCACCGCCTGTTCTGACTTTGCACCGCCTGTTCTGACTTTACACCATCTGTTCTGACCTTACACCGTCTGATCTGTCTTTACACCGTCTATTCTGACTTTACACCGTCTGTTCTGACTTTATAGCATCTGTTCCAGCTTTACAACGTCTATTACGACTTTACACCGTCTATTCTGACTGTACACCGTCTATTACGACTTTACACCGTCTATTCTGACTTTACACCGTCTATTCCGACTTTACACCGTCTGCTCCGACTTTACACCGTCTATTCCGACTTTACACCATCTGTTCTGACTTTGCACCGCCTGTTCTGACTTTGCACCGCCTGTTCTGACTTTACACCATCTGTTCTGACTTTACACCGTCTGTTCTGTCTTTACACCGTCTGCTCTGACTTTACACCATCTATTCTGACTTTACACCGTCTGTTCTGACTTTACACCATCTGTTCCAGCTTTACAACGTCTATTACGACTTTACACCGTCTATTCTGACTGTACACCGTCTATTACGACTTTACACCGTCTATTCTGACTTTACACCGTCTATTACGACTTTACACCGTCTATTCTGACTGTACACCGTCTATTACGACTTTACACCGTCTATTCTGACTTTACATCGTCTATTACGACTTTGCACCGCCTGTTCTGACTTTACACCGTCTGTTCTGACTTTACACCGTCTGTTCCGGCTTTACACCGTCTGTTCTATCTTTACACCGTCTGTTCTGTCTTTACACCGTCTGTTCTGACTTTACACCGTCTGTTCTTACTTTACACCGTCTGTTCTGACTTTTCACCGTCTGTTCCGGCTTTACACCGTCTGTTCTTACTTTACACCGTCTGTTCTGACTTTACACCGTCTGTTCCGGCTTTACACCGTCTGTTCTATCTTTACACCGTCTGTTCTGACTTTACACCGTCTGTTCCGACTTTACACCATCTGTTCTGACTTTACACCGTCTGTTCTGTCTTTACACCGTCTGTTCTGACTTTACACCGTCTGTTCTTACTTTACACCGTCTGTTCTGACTTTACACCGTCTGTTCTATCTTTACACCGTCTGTTCTGACTTTACACCGTCTGTTCTGACTTTACACCGTCTGCTCTGACTTTACAACGTCTGTTCTGACTTTACACCGTCTATTCCGGCTTTACACCATCTGTTCCAGCTTTACACCGTCTATTACGACTTTACACCGTCTATTCTGACTTTACAACGTCTATTACGACTTTACACCGTCTGCTCCGACTTTACACGGTCTATTCCGACTTTACACCATCTGTTCTGACTTTGCACCGCCTGTTCTGACTTTGCACCGCCTGTTCTGACTTTACACCATCTGTTCTGACTTTACACCGTCTATTCTGACTTTACACCGTCTGTTCTGACTTTACACCATCTGTTCCAGCTTTACAACGTCACTACGACTTTACACCGTCTATTCTGACTGTACACCGTCTATTACGACTTTACACCGTCTATTCTGACTTTACACCGTCTATTACGACTTTACACCGTCTATTCTGACTTTACATCGTCTATTACGACTTTGCACCGCCTGTTCTGACTTTACACCGTCTGTTCCGGCTTTACACCGTCTGTTCTCACTTTACACCGTCTGTTCTGACTTTGCACCGTCTGTTCTGACTTTACACCGTCTGTTCTCACTTTACACCGCCTGTTCTGACTTTACACCGTCTGTTCTGACTTTACACCGTCTGTTCTAACTTTATACCATCATTTCTAACTTTATATCGGCTGTTCCGACTTTACACCATATGTTCTGTCTTTACACCGTCTATTCTGACTTTACACCGTCTATTCCGACTTTACACCGTCTATTCCGACTTTACACCGTCTGTTCTGACTTTACACCGTCTGTTCTGACTTTACACCGCCTGTTCTGACTTTACACCGTCTGTTCTGACTTTACACCGCCTGTTCTGACTTTACACCGTCTGTTCTGACTTTACACCATCTGTTCCAGCTTTACAACGTCTATTACGACTTTACACCGTCTATTCTGACTTTACACCGTCTATTACGACTTTACACCGTCTATTCTGACTTTACACCGTCTATTACGACTTTGCACCGCCTGTTCTGACTTTACACCGCCTGTTCTGACTTTACACCATCTGTTCTGACTTTACACCGTCTGTTCTGACTTTACACCATCTTTTCCAGCTTTACAACGTCTATTACGACTTTACACCGTCTATTCTGACTGTACACCGTCTATTACGACTTTACACCATCTATTCTGACTTTACACCGTCTATTACGACTTTACACCGTCTATTCTGACTTTACACCGTCTATTACGACTTTGCACCGCCTGTTCTGACTTTACACCGTCTGTTCTGTCTTTACACCATCTGCTCTGACTTTACACCATCTGTTCTGACTTTACACCGTCTGTTCCGGCTTTACACCGTCTGTTCTGACTTTACACCGTCTGTTCTGACTTTACACCGTCTGTTCTGACTTTACACCGTCTGTTCTGACTTTATACTGTCTGTTCTGACTTTACACCGTCTGTTCTGACTTTACACCGTCTGTTCCGACTTTACACCGTCTGTTCTGACTTTACACCGTCTGTTCCGGCTTTACACCGTCTGTTCTGACTTTACACCGTCTGTTCCGGCTTTACACCGTCTGTTATGACTTTACACCGTCTGTTCTGACTTTACACCGTCTGTTCTGACTTTACACCGTCTGTTCTGACTTTACACCGTCTGTTCCGGCTTTACACCGTCTGTTCTGACTTTACACCGACTGTTCGGACTTTACACCGTCTGTTCTGACTTTACACCGTCTGTTCCGGCTTTACACCGTCTGTTCCGGCTTTACACCGTCTGTTCTGACTTTACACCATCTGTTCCGGCTTTACACCGTCTGTTCTGACTTTACACCGTCTGTTCTGACTTTACACCGTCTTTTCTGACTTTACACCGTCTGTTCTGACTTTACACCGTCTGTTCTGACTTTACACCGTCTGTTCTGACTTTACACCGTCTGTTCTGACTTTACACCGTCTGTTCTGACTTTACACCGTCTGTTCTGACTTCGCACCGTCTGTTCTGACTTTACACCGTCTGTTCTGACTTCACACCGTCTGTTCTGACTTTACACCGTCTGTTCCGGCTTTACACCGTCTGTTCCGACTTCGCACCGTCTATTCTGACTTAACACCGTCTATTCTGACTTCACACCGCCTGTTCTAACTTTACACCGCCTGTTCTGACTTTACACCGTCTGTTCTGACTTTACACCATCTGTTCTGACTTTACACCATCTGTTCTGACTTTACACCATCTGTTCCAGCTTTACAACGTCTATTACGACTTTACACCGTCTATTCTGACTTTACACCGTCTATTACGACTTTACACCGTCTATTCTGACTTTACACCGTCTATTACGACTTTGCACCGCCTGTTCTGACTTTACACCGCCTGTTCTGACTTTACACCATCTGTTCTGACTTTACACCGTCTGTTCTGACTTTACACCATCTGTTCCAGCTTTACAACGTCTATTACGACTTTACACCGTCTATTCTGACTGTACACCGTCTATTACGACTTTACACCATCTATTCTGACTTTACACCGTCTATTACGACTTTACACCGTCTATTCTGACTTTACACCGTCTATTACGACTTTGCACCGCCTGTTCTGACTTTACACCGTCTGTTCTGTCTTTACACCGTCTGCTCTGACTTTACACCATCTGTTCTGACTTTACACCGTCTGTTCCGGCTTTACACCGTCTGTTCTGACTTTACACCGTCTGTTCTGACTTTACACCGTCTGTTCTGACTTTATACTGTCTGTTCTGACTTTACACCGTCTGTTCTGACTTTACACCGTCTGTTCTGACTTTACACCATCTATTCCGACTTTACACCGTCTGTTCTGACTTTACACCGTCTGTTCCGGCTTTACACCGTCTGTTCTGACTTTACACCGTCTGTTCCGGCTTTACACCGTCTGTTATGACTTTACACCGTCTGTTCTGACTTTACACCGTCTGTTCTGACTTTACACCGTCTGTTCTGACTTTACACCGTCTGTTCCGGCTTTACACCGTCTGTTCTGACTTTACACCGTCTGTTCGGACTTTACACCGTCTGTTCTGACTTTACACCGTCTGTTCCGGCTTTACACCGTCTGTTCCGGCTTTACACCGTCTGTTCTGACTTTACACCATCTGTTCCGGCTTTACACCGTCTGTTCTGACTTTACACCGTCTGTTCTGACTTTACACCGTCTTTTCTGACTTTACACCGTCTATTCTGACTTTACACCGTCTGTTCTGACTTTACACCGTCTGTTCTGACTTTACACCGTCTGTTCTGACTTTACACCATCTGTTCTGACTTTACACCGTCTGTTCTGACTTCACACCGTCTGTTCTGACTTTACACCGTCTGTTCTGACTTCACACCGTCTGTTCTGACTTTACACCGTCTGTTCCGGCTTTACACCGTCTGTTCCGACTTCTCACCGTCTATTCTGACTTAACACCGTCTATTCTGACTTCACACCGCCTGTTCTAACTTTACACCGCCTGTTCTGACTTTACACCGTCTGTTCTGACTTTACACCATCTGTTCTGACTTTACACCATCTGTTCTGACTTTACACCATCTGTTCCAGCTTTACAACGTCTATTACGACTTTACACCGTCTATTCTGACTTTACACCGTCTATTACGACTTTACACCGTCTGTTCTGACTTTACACCGTCTGTTCTGACTTTACACCGTTTGTTCCGGCTTTACACCGTCTGCTCTGACTTTACACCGTCTGTTCTGAGTTTACACCGTCTGTTCTGACTTTACACCGTTTATTCCGACTTTACACCGTCTGCTCCGACTTTACACCGTCTATTCCGACTTTACACCATCTGTTCTGACTTTGCACCGCCTGTTCTGACTTTGCACCGCCTGTTCTGACTTTACACCATCTGTTCTGACCTTACACCGTCTGTTCTGTCTTTACACCGTCTGCTCTGACTTTACACCGTCTGTTCCGACTTTACACCATCTGTTCCAGCTTTACACCGCCTGTTCTAACTTTACACCGCCTGTTCTGTCTTTACACCGTCTGCTCTGACTTTACACCATCTATTCTGACTTTACACCGTCTGTTCTGACTTGACACCATCTGTTCCAGCTTTACAACGTCTATTACGACTTTACACCGTCTATTCTGACTGTACACCGTCTATTACGACTTTACACCGTCTATTCTGACTTTACACCGTCTATTCCGACTTTACACCGTCTGCTCCGACTTTACACCGTCTATTCCGACTTTACACCATCTGTTCTGACTTTGCACCGCCTGTTCTGACTTTGCACCGCCTGTTCTGACTTTACACCATCTGTTCTGACTTTACACCGTCTGTTCTGACTTTACACCATCTGTTCTGACTTTACACCATCTGTTCCAGCTTTACAACGTCTATTACGACTTTACACCGTCTATTCTGACTTTACACCGTCTATTACGACTTTACACCGTCTGTTCTGACTTTACACCGTCTGTTCTGACTTTACACCGTCTGTTCCGGCTTTACACCGTTTTAGTCCGACTTTACACCGTCTGCTCCGACTTTACACCGTCTATTCCGACTTTACACCATCTGTTCTGACTTTGCACCGCCTGTTCTGACTTTGCACCGCCTGTTCTGACTTTACACCATCTGTTCTGACCTTACACCGTCTGATCTGTCTTTACACCGTCTATTCTGACTTTACACCGTCTGTTCTGACTTTATAGCATCTGTTCCAGCTTTACAACGTCTATTACGACTTTACACCGTCTATTCTGACTGTACACCGTCTATTACGACTTTACACCGTCTATTCTGACTTTACACCGTCTATTCCGACTTTACACCGTCTGCTCCGACTTTACACCGTCTATTCCGACTTTACACCATCTGTTCTGACTTTGCACCGCCTGTTCTGACTTTGCACCGCCTGTTCTGACTTTACACCATCTGTTCTGACTTTACACCGTCTGTTCTGTCTTTACACCGTCTGCTCTGACTTTACACCATCTATTCTGACTTTACACCGTCTGTTCTGACTTTACACCATCTGTTCCAGCTTTACAACGTCTATTACGACTTTACACCGTCTATTCTGACTGTACACCGTCTATTACGACTTTACACCGTCTATTCTGACTTTACACCGTCTATTACGACTTTACACCGTCTATTCTGACTGTACACCGTCTATTACGACTTTACACCGTCTATTCTGACTTTACATCGTCTATTACGACTTTGCACCGCCTGTTCTGACTTTACACCGTCTGTTCTGACTTTACACCGTCTGTTCCGGCTTTACACCGTCTGTTCTATCTTTACACCGTCTGTTCTGTCTTTACACCGTCTGTTCTGACTTTACACCGTCTGTTCTTACTTTACACCGTCTGTTCTGACTTTACACCGTCTGTTCCGGCTTTACACCGTCTGTTCTTACTTTACACCGTCTGTTCTGACTTTACACCCTCTGTTCCGGCTTTACACCGTCTGTTCTATCTTTACACCGTCTGTTCTGACTTTACACCGTCTGTTCCGACTTTACACCATCTGTTCTGACTTTACACCGTCTGTTCTGTCTTTACACCGTCTGTTCTGACTTTACACCGTCTGTTCTTACTTTACACCGTCTGTTCTGACTTTACACCGTCTGTTCTATCTTTACACCGTCTGTTCTGACTTTACACCGTCTGTTCTGACTTTACACCGTCTGCTCTGACTTTACAACGTCTGTTCCGACTTTACACCGCCTGTTCTTACTTTACACCGTCTGTTCTATCTTTACACCGTCTGTTCTGACTTTACACCGTCTGTTCTATCTTTACACCGTCTGTTCTGACTTTACACCGTCTGTTCTGTCTTTACACCGTCTGTTCTGACTTTACACCGTCTGTTCTGACTTTACACCGTCTGTTCCGACTTCACACCGTCTGTTCTGACTTTACACCGTCTGTTCTGACTTTACACCGTCTGTTCTGTCTTTACATCGTCTGTTCTGACTTTACACCGTCTGTTCTGACTTAACACCGTCTGTTCTGACTTTACACCGTCTGTTCCGACTTCACACCGTCTGTTCTGACTTTACACCGTCTGTTCTATCTTTACACCGTCTGTTCTGACTTTACACCGTCTGTTCCGACTTTACACCGTCTGTTCTGACTTTACACCGTCTGTTCTGACTTCACACCGTCTGTTCTGCCTTTACACCGTCTGTTCCGACTTTATACCGTCTGTTCTGACTTTACACCGTCTGTTCTGACTTTACACCGCCTGTTCTGACTTTACACCGTCTGTTCTGACTTTACACCGTCTGTTCTGACTTTACACCATCTATTCCGACTTTACACCGTCTGTTCTGACTTTACACCGTCTGTTCCGGCTTTACACCGTCTGTTCTGACTTTACACCGTCTGTTCCGGCTTTACACCGTCTGTTCTGACTTTACACCGTCTGTTCTGACTTTACACCGTCTGTTCCGGCTTTACACCGTCTGTTCTGACTTTACACCGTCTGTTCCGGCTTTACACCGTCTGTTCTGACTTTACACCGTCTGTTCCGGCTTTACACCGTCTGTTCTGACTTTACACCGTCTGTTCTGAGTTTACACCGTCTGTTCTGACTTTACACCGTCTGTTCCGGCTTTTCACCGTCTGTTCTGACTTTACACCGTCTGTTCCGGCTTTACACCGTCTGTTCTGACTTTACACCGTCTGTTCCGGCTTTACACCGTCTGTTCTGACTTTACACCGTCTGTTCTGACTTTACACCGTCTGTTCTGACTTTACACCGTCTGTTCTGACTTTACACCGTCTGTTCTGACTTTACACCGCCTGTTCTGACTTTACACCGTCTGCTCTGACTTTCCACCGTCTGTTCTGACTTTACACCGTCTATTCCGGCTTTACACCATCTGTTCCAGCTTTACACCGTCTATTACGACTTTACACCGTCTATTCTGACTTTACAACGTCTATTACGACTTTACACCGTCTATTCTGACTTTACACCGTCTATTCCGACTTTACACCGTCTGCTCCGACTTTACACCGTCTATTCCGACTTTACACCATCTGTTCTGACTTTGCACCGCCTGTTCTGACTTTGCACCGCCTGTTCTGACTTTACACCATCTGTTCTGACTTTACACCGTCTATTCTGACTTTACACCGTCTGTTCTGACTTTACACCATCTGTTCCAGCTTTACAACGTCACTACGACTTTACACCGTCTATTCTGACTGTACACCGTCTATTACGACTTTACACCGTCTATTCTGACTTTACACCGTCTATTACGACTTTACACCGTCTATTCTGACTTTACATCGTCTATTACGACTTTGCACCGCCTGTTCTGACTTTACACCGTCTGTTCCGGCTTTACACCGTCTGTTCTCACTTTACACCGTCTGTTCTGACTTTGCACCGTCTGTTCTGACTTTACACCATCTGTTCTCACTTTACACCGCCTGTTCTGACTTTACACCGTCTGTTCTGACTTTACACCGTCTGTTCTAACTTTATACCATCATTTCTAACTTTATATCGGCTGTTCCGACTTTACACCATATGTTCTGTCTTTACACCGTCTATTCTGACTTTACACCGTCTATTCCGACTTTACACCGTCTATTCCGACTTTACACCGTCTGTTCTGACTTTACACCGTCTGTTCTGACTTTACACCGCCTGTTCTGACTTTACACCGTCTGTTCTGACTTTACACCGCCTGTTCTGACTTTACACCGTCTGTTCTGACTTTACACCATCTGTTCCAGCTTTACAACGTCTATTACGACTTTACACCGTCTATTCTGACTTTACACCGTCTATTACGACTTTACACCGTCTATTCTGACTTTACACCGTCTATTACGACTTTGCACCGCCTGTTCTGACTTTACACCGCCTGTTCTGACTTTACACCATCTGTTCTGACTTTACACCGTCTGTTCTGACTTTACACCATCTGTTCCAGCTTTACAACGTCTATTACGACTTTACACCGTCTATTCTGACTGTACACCGTCTATTACGACTTTACACCATCTATTCTGACTTTACACCGTCTATTACGACTTTACACCGTCTATTCTGACTTTACACCGTCTATTACGACTTTGCACCGCCTGTTCTGACTTTACACCGTCTGTTCTGTCTTTACACCATCTGCTCTGACTTTACACCATCTGTTCTGACTTTACACCGTCTGTTCCGGCTTTACACCGTCTGTTCTGACTTTACACCGTCTGTTCTGACTTTACACCGTCTGTTCTGACTTTACACCGTCTGTTCTGACTTTATACTGTCTGTTCTGACTTTACACCGTCTGTTCTGACTTTACACCGTCTGTTCTGACTTTACACCATCTATTCCGACTTTACACCGTCTGTTCTGACTTTACACCGTCTGTTCCGGCTTTACACCGTCTGTTCTGACTTTACACCGTCTGTTCCGGCTTTACACCGTCTGTTATGACTTTACACCGTCTGTTCTGACTTTACACCGTCTGTTCTGACTTTACACCGTCTGTTCTGACTTTACACCGTCTGTTCCGGCTTTACACCGTCTGTTCTGACTTTACACCGTCTGTTCGGACTTTACACCGTCTGTTCTGACTTTACACCGTCTGTTCCGGCTTTACACCGTCTGTTCCGGCTTTACACCGTCTGTTCTGACTTTACACCATCTGTTCCGGCTTTACACCGTCTGTTCTGACTTTACACCGTCTGTTCTGACTTTACACCGTCTTTTCTGACTTTACACCGTCTATTCTGACTTTACACCGTCTGTTCTGACTTTACACCGTCTGTTCTGACTTTACACCGTCTGTTCTGACTTTACACCGTCTGTTCTGACTTTACACCGTCTGTTCTGACTTTACACCGTCTGTTCTGACTTCACACCGTCTGTTCTGACTTTACACCGTCTGTTCTGACTTCACACCGTCTGTTCTGACTTTACACCGTCTGTTCCGGCTTTACACCGTCTGTTCCGACTTCGCACCGTCTATTCTGACTTAACACCGTCTATTCTGACTTCACACCGCCTGTTCTAACTTTACACCGCCTGTTCTGACTTTACACCGTCTGTTCTGACTTTACACCATCTGTTCTGACTTTACACCATCTGTTCTGACTTTACACCATCTGTTCCAGCTTTACAACGTCTATTACGACTTTACACCGTCTATTCTGACTTTACACCGTCTATTACGACTTTACACCGTCTGTTCTGACTTTACACCGTCTGTTCTGACTTTACACCGTCTGTTCTGACTTTACACCATCTGTTCCAGCTTTACAACGTCTATTACGACTTTACACCGTCTATTCTGACTTTACACCGTCTATTACGACTTTACACCGTCTATTCTGACTTTACACCGTCTATTACGACTTTGCACCGCCTGTTCTGACTTTACACCGCCTGTTCTGACTTTACACCATCTGTTCTGACTTTACACCGTCTGTTCTGACTTTACACCATCTGTTCCAGCTTTACAACGTCTATTACGACTTTACACCGTCTATTCTGACTGTACACCGTCTATTACGACTTTACACCATCTATTCTGACTTTACACCGTCTATTACGACTTTACACCGTCTATTCTGACTTTACACCGTCTATTACGACTTTGCACCGCCTGTTCTGACTTTACACCGTCTGTTCTGTCTTTACACCGTCTGCTCTGACTTTACACCATCTGTTCTGACTTTACACCGTCTGTTCCGGCTTTACACCGTCTGTTCTGACTTTACACCGTCTGTTCTGACTTTACACCGTCTGTTCTGACTTTACACCGTCTGTTCTGACTTTATACTGTCTGTTCTGACTTTACACCGTCTGTTCTGACTTTACACCGTCTGTTCTGACTTTACACCATCTATTCCGACTTTACACCGTCTGTTCTGACTTTACACCGTCTGTTCCGGCTTTACACCGTCTGTTCTGACTTTACACCGCCTGTTCCGGCTTTACACCGTCTGTTATGACTTTACACCGTCTGTTCTGACTTTACACCGTCTGTTCTGACTTTACACCGTCTGTTCTGACTTTACACCGTCTGTTCCGGCTTTACACCGTCTGTTCTGACTTTACACCGTCTGTTCGGACTTTACACCGTCTGTTCCGGCTTTACACCGTCTGTTCCGGCTTTACACCGTCTGTTCTGACTTTACACCATCTGTTCCGGCTTTACACCGTCTGTTCTGACTTTACACCGTCTGTTCTGACTTTACACCGTCTTTTCTGACTTTACACCGTCTATTCTGACTTTACACCGTCTGTTCTGACTTTACACCGTCTGTTCTGACTTTACACCGTCTGTTCTGACTTTACACCATCTGTTCTGACTTTACACCGTCTGTTCTGACTTCACACCGTCTGTTCTGACTTTACACCGTCTGTTCTGACTTCACACCGTCTGTTCTGACTTTACACCGTCTGTTCCGGCTTTACACCGTCTGTTCCGACTTCGCACCGTCTATTCTGACTTAACACCGTCTATTCTGACTTCACACCGCCTGTTCTAACTTTACACCGCCTGTTCTGACTTTACACCGTCTGTTCTGACTTTACACCATCTGTTCTGACTTTCCACCATCTGTTCTGACTTTACACCATCTGTTCCAGCTTTACAACGTCTATTACGACTTTACACCGTCTATTCTGACTTTTCACCGTCTATTACGACTTTACACCGTCTGTTCTGACTTTACACCGTCTGTTCTGACTTTACACCGTCTGTTCCGGCTTTACACCGTCTGCTCTGACTTTACACCGTCTGTTCTGAGTTTACACCGTCTGTTCTGACTTTACACCGTTTATTCCGACTTTACACCGTCTGCTCCGACTTTACACCGTCTATTCCGACTTTACACCATCTGTTCTGACTTTGCACCGCCTGTTCTGACTTTGCACCGCCTGTTCTGACTTTACACCATCTGTTCTGACCTTACACCGTCTGTTCTGTCTTAACACCGTCTGCTCTGACTTTACACCGTCTGTTCCGACTTTACACCATCTGTTCCAGCTTTACACCGCCTGTTCTAACTTTACACCGCCTGTTCTGTCTTTACACCGTCTGCTCTGACTTTACACCATCTATTCTGACTTTACACCGTCTGTTCTGACTTTACACCATCTGTTCCAGCTTTACAACGTCTATTACGACTTTACACCGTCTATTCTGACTGTACACCGTCTATTACGACTTTACACCGTCTATTCTGACTTTACACCGTCTATTCCGACTTTACACCGTCTGCTCCGACTTTACACCGTCTATTCCGACTTTACACCATCTGTTCTGACTTTGCACCGCCTGTTCTGACTTTGCACCGCCTGTTCTGACTTTACACCATCTGTTCTGACTTTACACCGTCTGTTCTGACTTTACACCATCTGTTCTGACTTTACACCATCTGTTCCAGCTTTACAACGTCTATTACGACTTTACACCGTCTATTCTGACTTTACACCGTCTATTACGACTTTACACCGTCTGTTCTGACTTTACACCGTCTGTTCTGACTTTACACCGTCTGTTCCGGCTTTACACCGTTTTAGTCTGACTTTACACCGTCTGCTCCGACTTTACACCGTCTATTCCGACTTTACACCATCTGTTCTGACTTTGCACCGCCTGTTCTGACTTTGCACCGCCTGTTCTGACTTTACACCATCTGTTCTGACCTTACACCGTCTGATCTGTCTTTACACCGTCTATTCTGACTTTACACCGTCTGTTCTGACTTTACAGCATCTGTTCCAGCTTTACAACGTCTATTACGACTTTACACCGTCTATTCTGACTGTACACCGTCTATTACGACTTTACACCGTCTATTCTGACTTTACACCGTCTATTCCGACTTTACACCGTCTGCTCCGACTTTACACCGTCTATTCCGACTTTACACCATCTGTTCTGACTTTGCACCGCCTGTTCTGACTTTGCACCGCCTGTTCTGACTTTACACCATCTGTTCTGACTTTACACCGTCTGTTCTGTCTTTACACCGTCTGCTCTGACTTTACACCATCTATTCTGACTTTACACCGTCTGTTCTGACTTTACACCATCTGTTCCAGCTTTACAACGTCTATTACGACTTTACACCGTCTATTCTGACTGTACACCGTCTATTACGACTTTACACCGTCTATTCTGACTTTACACCGTCTATTACGACTTTACACCGTCTATTCTGACTGTACACCGTCTATTACGACTTTACACCGTCTATTCTGACTTTACATCGTCTATTACGACTTTGCACCGCCTGTTCTGACTTTACACCGTCTGTACCGGCTTTACACCGTCGGTTCTCACTTTACACCGTCTGTTCTGACTTTACACCGTCTGTTCTGGCTTTACACCGTCTGTTCTCACTTTACACCGCCTGTTCTGACTTACACCGTCTGTTCTGACTTTACACCATCTGTTCTAACTTTATACCATCATTTCTAACTTTATATCGGCTGTTCTGACTTTACACCATATGTTCTGTCTTTACACCGTCTATTCTGACTTTACACCGCCTGTTCTGACTTTACACCGTCTGTTGTGACTTTACACCGCCTGTTCCGACTTTACACCGTCTGTTCTGACTTTACACCGTTTATTCCGACTTTACACCGTCTGCTCCGACTTTACACCGTCTATTCCGACTTTACACCATCTGTTCTGACTTTGCACCGCCTGTTCTGACTTTGCACCGCCTGTTCTGACTTTACACCATCTGTTCTGACCTTACACCGTCTGTTCTGTCTTAACACCGTCTGCTCTGACTTTACACCGTCTGTTCCGACTTTACACCATCTGTTCCAGCTTTACACCGCCTGTTCTAACTTTACACCGCCTGTTCTGTCTTTACACCGTCTGCTCTGACTTTACACCATCTATTCTGACTTTACACCGTCTGTTCTGACTTTACACCATCTGTTCCAGCTTTACAACGTCTATTACGACTTTACACCGTCTATTCTGACTGTACACCGTCTATTACGACTTTACACCGTCTATTCTGACTTTACACCGTCTATTCCGACTTTACACCGTCTGCTCCGACTTTACACCGTCTATTCCGACTTTACACCATCTGTTCTGACTTTGCACCGCCTGTTCTGACTTTGCACCGCCTGTTCTGACTTTACACCATCTGTTCTGACTTTACACCGTCTGTTCTGACTTTACACCATCTGTTCTGACTTTACACCATCTGTTCCAGCTTTACAACGTCTATTACGACTTTACACCGTCTATTCTGACTTTACACCGTCTATTACGACTTTACACCGTCTGTTCTGACTTTACACCGTCTGTTCTGACTTTACACCGTCTGTTCCGGCTTTACACCGTTTTAGTCTGACTTTACACCGTCTGCTCCGACTTTACACCGTCTATTCCGACTTTACACCATCTGTTCTGACTTTGCACCGCCTGTTCTGACTTTGCACCGCCTGTTCTGACTTTACACCATCTGTTCTGACCTTACACCGTCTGATCTGTCTTTACACCGTCTATTCTGACTTTACACCGTCTGTTCTGACTTTACAGCATCTGTTCCAGCTTTACAACGTCTATTACGACTTTACACCGTCTATTCTGACTGTACACCGTCTATTACGACTTTACACCGTCTATTCTGACTTTACACCGTCTATTCCGACTTTACACCGTCTGCTCCGACTTTACACCGTCTATTCCGACTTTACACCATCTGTTCTGACTTTGCACCGCCTGTTCTGACTTTGCACCGCCTGTTCTGACTTTACACCATCTGTTCTGACTTTACACCGTCTGTTCTGTCTTTACACCGTCTGCTCTGACTTTACACCATCTATTCTGACTTTACACCGTCTGTTCTGACTTTACACCATCTGTTCCAGCTTTACAACGTCTATTACGACTTTACACCGTCTATTCTGACTGTACACCGTCTATTACGACTTTACACCGTCTATTCTGACTTTACACCGTCTATTACGACTTTACACCGTCTATTCTGACTGTACACCGTCTATTACGACTTTACACCGTCTATTCTGACTTTACATCGTCTATTACGACTTTGCACCGCCTGTTCTGACTTTACACCGTCTGTACCGGCTTTACACCGTCGGTTCTCACTTTACACCGTCTGTTCTGACTTTACACCGTCTGTTCTGGCTTTACACCGTCTGTTCTCACTTTACACCGCCTGTTCTGACTTACACCGTCTGTTCTGACTTTACACCATCTGTTCTAACTTTATACCATCATTTCTAACTTTATATCGGCTGTTCTGACTTTACACCATATGTTCTGTCTTTACACCGTCTATTCTGACTTTACACCGCCTGTTCTGACTTTACACCGTCTGTTGTGACTTTACACCGCCTGTTCCGACTTTACACCGTCTGTTCTGACTTTACACCATCTGTTCCAGCTTTACAACGTCTATTACGACTTTACACCGTCTATTCTGACTGTACACCGTCTATTACGACTTTACACCGTCTATTCTGACTTTACACCGTCTATTACGACTTTGCACCGCCTGTTCTGACTTTACACCGTCTGTTCTGACTTTACACCGTCTGTTCTAACTTTATACCATCATTTCTAACTTTATATCGGCTGTTCCAACTTTACACCATATGCTCTGTCTTTACACCGTCTATTCTGTCTTTACACCGTCTATTCTGTCTTTACACCGTCTATTCCGACTTTACACCGTCTGTTCTGACTTTGCACCGTCTGTTCTGACTTTACACCGCCTGTTCTGACTTTACACCGTCTGTTCTGACTTTACACCGCCTGTTCTGACTTTACACCGTCTGTTCTGACTTTACACCGCCTGTTCTGACTTTACACCGTCTGTTCTGACTTTACACCGTCTGTTCTGACTTTACACCGTCTGTTCTGACTTTACACCGTCTGTTCTGACTTTACACCGTCTGTTCTGACTTTACACCGTCTGTTCTGACTTTACACCGCCTGTTCTGACTTTACACCGTCTGTTCTGACTTTACACCGCCTGTTCTGACTTTGCACCATCTGTTCTGACTTTACACCGCCTGTTCTGACTTTACACCGTCTGTTCTGACTTTACACCGTCTGTTCTGACTTTACACCGTCTGTTCTGACTTTACACCGTCTGTTCTGACTTTACACTGTCTGTTCCGGCTTTACAACGTCTATTACAACTTTACACCGTCTGTTCTGACTTTACACTGTCTGTTCCGACTTTACAACGTCTATTACGACTTTACAACGTCTATTACGACTTTACACCGTCTATTCTGACTTTACACCGTATGCTCCGACTTTACACCGTCTGTTCCAACTTTATACTGTCTGTTGCTGCTTTACACTGTCTGTTCCTACTTTACGGTGCCCTGCCAGTGAACAAGTTCATATGTTGTACATTGATGTACTGCGCCATCCACTCCCTGACTCAAGATGCTCAGTTACCATGCCAGTGCAATTTGTACTTGGTGAATCTTTGTGTTTCCAAACTTTTCATAGAATTTATATTTCATAATATTAATTCAGGAACCAATCTCCCCCCAGTTTATGACATTGTTCTTACAGGAAAATCGGTTACGACCTACGTTTCGACTTAAGACATGGTTGTCAGGAACCAGACATGTTGTAAGTCCGAGGATTCCCTGTAATGGGCAAGTGATCCAATACTGTCCCATTGTGCGCTGTTCCCCCCACCCCACTCTAAGACGGAAGTCTGTCTCTACATATTTTTCAAGTGGAAGCTTAACCGAGGTAGAAAATTGTTTAACTTACAAAAAACACAATTGCCTTCTTTCCAAGGTCCTACGTGAAGTTTAAGAAACCGGCCGAGATCCCTCTCAACCTGCTCCTCGGCGAGTTTGGGGGCCCCCTGCAGTTTATCGTGTGGAGACGGATGTTAAGCGTCATCAGTCCAGGTAACATCCCTGTGGTGCAGGAGGACTATTTACTCCCCTGCTGGGTCTAATGATATGAGCCTGGTGGCAATGGCCGTGAGGGTGCAGAATCTGTGGTTTCACGTGCTCCAGGCACCTCCGAAAGTCTGGGCTGGCTGTCGGATGTTAACCGCTCATCAGGGTCAGGGCAGCACTCACAGTGAGAGGGACAGATGGTGGAGGCAGACACGATAGCAATGTTTAAGATGTATCTTGATAGACACATGAACGTGTGGGGAATGGAAGGATACAGATCATTTGGGCAATAAGTAGTAGGTCCAAATAAAGAACCTGGATTGGCGCAGGCTTGGTGGGCCGAAGGGCCTGTTCCCGTGCTGTAATGTTCTTTGTCGATGACCTTCTGACAGCCAGATAAAAATGTGTGGTAGAAAACAGGAAGACGACTTGCATTGAAGCCACACATCTCATGATCTCGGGTCACCCTAAAACACTTTATGTAGGAAATGCAGCAGCCAAACTGCACACAGAAAGCTTCCCCAAATAGCAATGAGGTAAGGGCCAAATAGTCGCTTGGTAGTAGGGAAGTTGAGTATTGCTGAAAAGGGAGACATGTTGTTGAAGCTTTTTGACTTGCACCCATCGGGCCAAATGCAAGAATGTCAAATTTCAAACAATCACGGCAATTTATATTGCCAGAGAAAAGGAGCGCTCATTGGCTGACAAGTCGATTAGCCAAAGTGTAACCATGGCGAAAGCAATAGGGAACTATAGGCTCTCCAAGTTACCCGGTAATTCAAAAAAGACGCAAGGCTTGAACCTATTATGCCGCTTCCAGCAAGCGTAAATGAGCTCGACCGATTATCTTGAATTGATTGTTGGTGTAGCTATTAGTGCATCTTGGGCAGCATTTGCTGAACCATCCTGTGTGGAAAATCATTGGTAGCATTTCTTTCCTTTCAGCAATATTCAACGATGAAATCATCTTTTTTAAACATGGTAAGTGAGGAGTACAGATCGGCCAGGACACTGGGGTAAGTCTTTCTTCAAAATAGTGCCGTGGGTTTTCCTACACCCATCCGAAAGACCTGACACAGAATTTGGGTTCATGAATCATCTGAAAGATGGCAGTTCCGATAGTGGAGCATTTTGACAGTACTGCATTAGAGTATCAGCCTAGATCATGTGTTGCAGTCCATGGAGTGGGACCAGAACTCACCACCTTCTGGTTCAAGAGAGCTGCCCGCAGCAAACAATGTCAAATTAGCAAGGTCAAAGAGGCCCAGGAATCTTTAACAAACCACCAAATGGACAGGGTGGCAAAAGGCTGGGAATGGACTGTCACTCCCGATTTACCCGGTCGTGGGATGAAGTAGTTTTTTTTTTAGTGAGATAGGGAAGAATGTAGAGTAACGTCTGCCTTTTCTCTTTCCTCCCTCCTCCTCTCTCTCGGTCTGTCTCTCAGTGCCAGCCGCCCTGACCCTTGAGCCCAACACAGCCCACCCTGAGCTTCTGATCTCCGAAGACTTGAGGAGCGTGCGGCTCAGCAACACGTGGCAGGAACTCCCCGACAACCCCGAGCGCTTCGACGACTGCGTCAGCGTACTGTCCGCCCAGGGCTTTGAGGCGGGCCGCCACTACTGGCAGGTGGAGGTGGGCAGCAAGACCATGTGGGACGTGGGCCTGGCCAAGGAGTCGGTCAGCCGCAAGGGCAACATCATCCTGTCGCCCGAGGACGGCTTCTGGACCATCTGGCTGCGCAACGGCAATGAGTACGAGGCCCTGTCCACGCCCTCGGCCTTCCTCTCCCTCCGGGCCAAGCCCAAGACGATCGGTGTCTTTTTGGACTACGAGAAGGGCCAGGTCTCCTTCTACAACGCCGACGACATGTCCATCATCTACACCTTCACTGACACATTCAATGAGAAACTCTTCCCTTACTTCAGCCCAGGGGAGAGCGACGGGGGCAAAAACGCTGAACCTTTAAAGCTCTGCCTACTCCGCTTATAGAACTTCCAGTTTACCAAAACATTAGACGATTCAGGAGCCTGTATATTTTTCAAAGCAAACATATGCGTTGTGTGTATATTTTGATACCGTGCTGTGGAAAGAACTTCTCTCTCTTTTTTCAAAGAAGGTGTGGTTTTGATAATGCGCTGCAAGACTCTCTACCCGTGTGATGGGGATAAGCTTCAACGAAGGCACTTAAGCAATTTGTTTGCCGTGTTTCGAGACTGGCTCTCTCTTTTATTTTCTTCTTTTTCAGGAAAAATGCGACATGTACAGTTTAAGCGCTTCGGTGGAGGTGTCAGGGGGGCCGACCCACTGCCCCACCTTCTGATCACTGAGACGACAATCGTCTTCGCCTTGTTGATTTCTTGAATCTCATTGCAGGGCTGTTCAGCTTCCTTCGCTGGCCCCATTGGACCTCTTTGCAATTGTTGCACTAATCGCCCCTCAGACTACTGCCCCCTTCCCCCACTCCGTTCATTTGTCCTCCCCAACCCTTCCTCTCCAAATCTCTTACCCTCCCACCCTGAGCATCTACTCCTCGACCCACACAACTCCACGTCATTCCCCTGCCCACCCACCCCCAATCCCACCGCTCACCCCACCCTCCCACCACTCCCCCTTGCCCCGGATTCACATTCGGCACCCATCCACCAGCATTGGGGAGGAGCTGGGTGCATTGGGTCTATCTGACTTGCCCTCTGTGTTTAGCTGCCCTGTTATTAAGCCTCTCACTTTTCAGTTCCCTTCGCTCGGATCCACAGGCGCCGTGGGGCATGTGGGGTGTGGTTCGGGGAGGGGGAGGAGGGGAGGGGGTGAGTTGGGGGATGGGAGTGGATATGCAAGGCCCCCTGGGGGGGGGGGGGGATTTAACCCAAACCGCCCTTGGGATTGGGGTGCAACACACATTTATTTTTACACCCAACCCGATTCGGGCAAAATCGAAAGAAAGCCATGCTGGGGGGGGGTCAGTGGTTGTGGGGGGGGGGGGGGGGGGGGGGGGTTATCGCAAAACCAGCATCCCATGGGCTGCAACTCCAGGGATTTCGATTTAAAGTGACATTTTCCCAGATGGATCACTGCAGATTTAAAACCTCATTTTGTGTTGGCCGGTGGGGGTGGGGGTGGGGAGTGCGGGTGGTGAATCTGCTCCCTCGAACCTCAATTTTGGCAGCAACACAGGAGACAATTGAGGGTCTGTGGCCCCTCATAAATCAAGGCACAGAAACCCAGAGGTGCACGGTAACATTACAACAGAGAGCATCCTGAAGGATGTGTTACGGAGAGGTTGTATAATGAGATTCTTCAAATGACAAGGGAGCAATAATGAATACTTGTTTATATAATCAATGTAAGAACAAAATTCTGCTTAGGAACCTTTATTTGCAAGTTAAAGGGTCTTTCCTTCTAGCTTATAATTATTATGATGTTAAGAGTTTCTAGTTTTCTTTGGTAGGGTCTGTAATTAATGATCGCTTCAAGTGATGAATAAGATGGAGCCCGTGTTGCTTTGTTTAAGTTTAGAAATGTTAGAGGTAAGAATTTGTCTCTCCTCTGTGCCCGGCAGCATCGCAAAGTCATGCAGCGGCATCCTCTCCCGTGGTGTGTGGCTCAGTGAGCATCCCCCCCCCCCCCCACCCCTACCCCCTTGGTGTACCTTGACCACCACAACCCTCCCCTTCCTGTTTTCAAACCCCTTTAGGACATTGCCCCACTCTATCTGTGATAGCTTCTCCAAGCGCCCCCACCATGAAAAAAAATAATGGGGGCGGTTTCCGGCTGTTTTCACCAGCGGGATCTTCCAGTGCCACCGACAGAGAACCCTGCCATGGTGTTCCTGGGAGGGGGGGATGGGTTGGATACGATGGTAAGCCCCATTGACAGCAGCTGGACCAGAAGCCATGTTCCGCTGGCCCACAGAGGGTCACCTCCCACCGCAGAGAAGCATATTGCGCGGGGAAAATCCCCCCCCCCCCAATATGTAGGACTCCACGTTAGGCAGCGACCTCTGCCCTTGCCCACCCCCCCCCCCGACTTCCAGCTGAACTCTACAACTGTAACGAATTGGGAGGAATTGGGACGAATCGCAAAAACCTGCCCCTCCTGCCCCCACTATTAGCTCCCTGGGGACCGGGAATTTCAGACTCCAATTGATTAGCTGTTGCCATTCCTGCTTTTCTCAAAGATTCACAACCGTAATCGGGGGAATTCGGGTTCGTGACCGAAATCATTTGGCAGGTCAGAGAATACGGTGGGCAGCACGGTAGCACAAGTGGACAACACTGTGGCTTCACAGCGCCAGGGTCCCAGGTTCGATTCCCCGCTGGGTCACAGTCTGTGCGGAGTCTGCACGGTCTCCCCGTGTCTGCGTGGGTTTCCTCCGGGTGCTCCGGCTTCCTCCCACAGTCCAAAGACGTGCAGGTTAGGTGGATTGGCCATGATAAATTGCCCCTTAGTGTCCAAAAAGGTTGGGAGGGGTTATTGGGTTACGGGGATAGGGTGGAAGTGAGGGCTTAAGTGGGTCGGTGCAGACTCGATGGGCCGAATGGCCTCCTTCTGCACTGTATGTTCTATGTTAATACAATCATAAAATCCCTATTGTGCTGAAGGAGACCATTCGGCCCATCGCGTCTGCGCCAACCGTCCAAAAGTGCACCCTACCTAGGCCCACTCCTCCTGCCCTATTGTAATAAACCCTTCACCTAACCTGCACATCTTTGGACTTGCAGCTATCCAATACCGTTCTGACCTCAGGATGTTCTGTGGCACTTTACAGCCAATCAACATCGTTCTTTCAACATGACGTACGGTCGGCGTGGTAACGTTGGAAGCACGGCAGCCAATCTACATCTGTTTTGTTAATGATGCTGATTGAGGGATAAATATTGACCAGATCAACTCCCCCACCTCCCCCTGTCCCCCTCCCCCAACTTTGAATTTGTGCCTTTGGCCCTTTGGCGCCCTGATGAAAGAGCCTGGGTTTAGTATCTCATCTGAAAGACCTCCGACAGTGCGGCCCTCCCCATTGGATTGGATTTCATGTTTTCTTTTGAGTAGCTCCAAGAATGAAGGAACGTAAGCCATTTCGCTCCGTGTGCCGACACCACCATTCGATCCGATCATGCCTGGTCTGCGGCTACTTGCCTTACCTCCTTATTCCTTGACACTCTTGCGTAACAACACACTTTTCAATCTCAGTCCTAAAATCTCCATTAGCTCTCCAAGAACCAGATTCTTTCTGGGGTTGATGGGGTGGGGACGGTGGTAAGGGGCAGAGTCTCAGATCTTCACTGTCCTTTCAGTGTAAAACTGTTTTCTGATTTCTCCCCTAGAACCTGAATTATAATCGAATGATTTGCTTCCTGGTTCCTCCACCGGTGGAGGTAGTCTCTTTGGGATGGGTTTCCCGCCCATGGCGCATGTGGGTCTCGTCGCGTGGGGGGGGGGGGGGGAATAGGAAAATCTGGAGAGTTGAGGCACGATCAATTGCACAAAGACGTTTGCCACAAGAGTTTCAAGCCCTGCCTGAGAAGATGCCTGTTGGAGTCAAGGCCAGAAAATCCCACCCTTTGCTGGAATTTTCCAGCTGCTCTCACTGCAGGATCTTCCAATCCAGCAACAACAAACCTCCACCACAGGTTTCCCGGCAGCGGGGGAGGGGTGCCTAGAAGATCCCGCTGCCGGGCAATGGCTGGCCACCTCCGCGGAACATGCCACAGGAGGGGCGGAAAATCCCGCCCTTGTGTCTACCCCACCCTTTCAAATACTTCCATGAGGTCACCTTTCAACCTTGGACACTCCGAGGGAATAAAAGTCAATATGTTTGCAGCCATGTCCTCACAGCATCAGCCTTTAAGAAGTATATATTTCTAAATTTAAACAAAAACAGATTTTAATTGTTTAGCAATGGCCATAACGGCCTTGAAATCACTTCAGTGATGTTGGTGGACGAACACTTAATGTGCTGGTGTGGGATCCCTGACAGGCCTATGGCTTGGAGTATTAATCCATTAAAAATTAATGGACTGACATTCTCCCCATGTCTGCGTGGGTCTCACCCCCACAACCCAAAGATGTGCAGGGTAGGTAGATTGGCCACGCTAAATTTCCCCTTAATTGGAATAAAAAAATGGGGTACTCTAAATTTATTTCAAAAAGTCAATGGACTGGTGTCTCTGTTTGAGCGACAAGGAGCAACGCCTCACAAATACATCAAACATTTGTCGACTAACATCATCTGTGGAACCTACGTGTAGTTTGAAGTCATTTATTACATCGAGTGCTGTGATAATTCAGGGTATGGTAATTTAGTAGTTATCTTACTGGGCCAGTATTCCAGGGGCCTTGGGAACGTGGGAAGGGAATTTGAACTCGCTTTTTATAAACTTGACAGTAAAAAGCTAAATTATTAAAAACAAAACTGCTTCACTTCAGAGAGGGAAATATGTCATCTTTCCCTGGCCCGGCTTAAATGGGACTTCGGTGCCACACATTGGTGACTCTGAACTGCTCTTTTCAGTGGTTCAGTGAGTCACTCCTATTGGATCATAGAAGCCTCACGACTACCTTAACAGGGGGTTCGGGGTTGGCTAATAGAATGCTGGCCTTGCTAGCAGTACCCACATGCACAGAACAAATAATAATTTTTTGAACCAAGGCAGAGATGAAGATGGAGGCACAGTGAGGGAATCAGCTCAACAGAAAGTCTAGGTCAGTCACTCCAGTCCCTCAATGTTCTAGTTTTATTTTGATATGGTTTTCATACCTCTCTGCTGAAATGGACGAAAATTTGCTCCGTTCGCTATTTAATGACATTGTGAATCTGTTCTTCATATAAATGTTGACAGTGAAGTGGTTAGCACTGCTGCCTCACAGCGCCGAGGTCCAGGTTCGATCCCAGCTCTGGGTCACTGTCCGTGTGGAGTTTGCACATTCTCCCCGTGTTTGCATGGGTTTCGCCCCCACAACCCAAAGATGTGCAGGCTAGGTGGATTGTCGACGCTAAATTGCCCCTAATGGAAAAAAATGAATTGGGTACTCTAAATTTATTTTTAACAATAAAAGGGCAGCACGGTGGCACAGTGGTTAGCACTGCTTCCTCACGGCACCGAGGTCCCAGGTTCAATCTTGGCTCTGGGCCACTGTCCGTGTGGAGTTTGCACATTCTCCCCGTGCTTACGTGGGTTTCGCCCCCACAACCCAAAGATGTGCAGGGTAGGTGGATTGGCCATGTTAAATTGCCCCTTAATTGGAAAAAATGAATAATAATAATAATCGCTTTATTGTCACAAGTGGGCTTCAATGAAGTTACTGTGAAAAGCCCCTCATCGCCACATTCTGGCTCCTGTTCGGGGAGGCCAGTACGGGAATTGAACCCACACTGCTGCCATTGTTCTGCATTACAAGCCAGCTGTTTAGCCCACTGTGCTAAAATGAATTGGGTGCTCTAAATTTATAAACAAAAGAAAAATAAATAAATAAATAAAATAAATGTTGACAGTTTTGTTGTAAATCACCCAACAATGTTGGAATATCTCATTTCCCGTCTCACCCATACTCCCTCCCCCGCCTCACCCCCTTTCCCCCATCGAGCTTGCTCTGCCATTTGATAAGATCATGGCTGACCTGATTGTGGCCTTGACTCCCCATAACCCTTTTTCCTTCATCAATCAAAACTCAACGTTGAACATATTTAATGACCCGGCCTCCATTGCTCAATGGGGAGAAGAATTCTAACAGAAGAAATTCCTCCTCATCTCCATCTTAAGCTAGAGACCCCTCATTTTTAAACTGTGCTCCCTGGTTGTATACTTCCCCACGCAAGGAACCATCCTCCCATCTATCCTGTCAAGCCCCCTCAGAATCGTATAGGTTTCAATAAGATCACTTCTCATTCTTCTAAATTCCAATGAGTAGAGACCCAACCAGCTCAACCTTTTCTCACATGACTATCACTTCATCCCATTAATCAGTCTAACAAACTTTCTCTGAACTGTTTCCAATGCAAGTGTATCCTTCCTTAAGTAAGGGCACCAAAACTGTACACAGTACTGAAGGTGCGGCCTCATTATTACCCTGTACAGCTGGAACAAGACTTTCCTACTTTTGTACTCCATCCCTATTGAGATACAGGCCAACATTCTAATTGCCTTCCTAACTACTTCCTGTACCTCCATGCTAACAGTGTGTGATTCACATACAAAAACACAAACTCTCCTCTGTGTCACAGCATTCTGCAGTCTCTCTGCTTTAATAACATTCTGCTTTTCTGTTTTCCTGCCAAAGTGGACAACTTCATTTTTATTCCATCTGCCTAATTTTTGCCCACTCACTTAACCGATCTATATCCCTTTGCAGACACTTTGTATCCGCCTCACAACTTTCCTATCTATCTTTGGGTACAATCTGCAAATCTGACTACAATGCACTCTTTACCTTCATCCAAGTCATTAACATCGATCCTAAATAGTTGAAGCCCCAGCTCTGATCCCTGTGGCACTCTACTGGTTACGTTTGCCAACCTGAAAATGATCTATTGTCCTAACTCTGTTTCCTGTTCACTAATCAATCCTCTAATCCTGCTGATATGTCACCCCCAACACCGTGAGCCCTGATCTTGTGCAGTAACCTTTAATGTGATACCTTATGGAATGCCTGTTGGAAATCCAAATACACCACTGGCTCCCCTTTGTCCACCCTGCTTGTTACATCCCCAAAGAATCCCAATAAATTTAATCAAACATGATTTACTGTTTAAATTGCTGGCTTTGAAAGCAGACCAAGGCAGGCCAGCAGCACAGTTCAATTCCCGTACCAGCCTCCCCGAACAGGTGCCGGAATGTGGCGACTAGGGGCTTTTCACAGTAACTTCATTTGAAGCCTACTTGTGACAATAAGCGATTTTCATTTCATTTCATGTTGATTGTGGAATAAGCATTGGTCAGACTCGGAGGGGGAAGGGAGAGGGGAGGGGGTAGGCATTGACCAGGACACCCTGTTCTTCTTTGAAGCAATGCAGTAGGACTCATTTTTGTTGCGCCCGCCCCAGAAGATGTCTTGACTGAATAGCGGCACATCCGACAGAGCACATTATGTTATGGTGAAGGGCGTTGTGCCGACAGTATGATATGCTGAGGGGTGTGGTAGATCGGTAAAGGTTTCATTCAAATTTTGCTCATCAAGAAGTTATACTAGACAACAAAGAGCGTAATAACGAAGGGAAACCCGAATGGATACATCATACCGAGAAAGGAATAAAGATTGCATTTACCTACCACCCCATTTTGACCAGAACCGGTCAAGGCTAGGAATTCTGCGGCGAATAACTCACCTCCTGACCCCCTAAAGCCTGTCCACCATCTACAAGGCACAAGTCAGGAGTGTAATGGAATACTTCCCACTTGCCTGGATGAGTGCAGCTCCAACAACACTCAAGAAGCTCGACACTATTCAGGACAAAGCAGCCCACTTGTTTGGCACCCCATCCCGTACCAGCCTCCCCAAACAGGTGCCGGAATGGGGCGACTAGGGGCTTTTCACAGTAACTTAATTTGAAGCCTACTTGTGACAATAAGCGATTATCATTTCATCCACCACCTTGAACATTGACCTCCACTATGGATGCACAGTAGCAGCCATGTGTACCATCTACCAGATGCACTGCAGCAACTCGCCAAAGTTCCTTCAACATCACCTTCCAAACTCAAGACTGCTACCATCTAGAAGGGCAAGGCCAGAAGATGCCTGGGAGCACCACTTGGAGGTTCCCCTCCAAGCCACACACCATCCTGACTTGGAAATATATCAGCCTTTCCTTCACTACACTGCTACGGTTGAAGAAGGCAGCTCACCACCAACCTTCTGAAGGGCAACCAGGGATGGGCAACAAATGCCGGCCTAACCAGCAACATTCACACCCCGTGAAAGGATGAATAACAAGAACAGTCTATCACTTTCTGAGAGAAGACGTTTCTCCTGAATTCTCTATTGGATTTATTTAGTGATTATTTTATATTTACGGCCCCTAATTAAATGAAAACACCTTCTCTCTGTCTACCCTATCAAACCTTTTCTAATTTAGGAAATCTTGGGCCAGCCCTCAGTCTTCAAGGTGAAAGACCCCCAGGCTGCTCAATCTTTCCTGCTAGGCCTAACCTCTCATTTGAGATATCATCCTTGAAATAATCATTGTACCTTTTCCAGGGCTTCTGTATCCTTTGGTAAAAGCAAATTACAGCGGCTGCTGGAATCTGAAAGAAATCTGAAAGTGCTGAAAAATCTCAGCAGGTCTGACAGCATCTGTGGAGGGAGAACGGAGCAAACCTTTCGCGTCACAGTCATCACGTCTGTGCCAGTTAAAAACAACCACCTAGCTATTCTAATCCCATTTTCCAGCACTTGGCCCTTGGCCTTGTATGCCCTGGGATCGCAAGTGCACATCGAAATATATCGTAAACGTTTTGAGGGTCTCTGCCTCCATTATCCTTTCAGGCAGTGAATTCCAAACTCCCACCACCCTCTGGGTAAAAATGTTTTCCCTCACAACCCCTCTACGCCTCCTGCCCCTTACCTTAAATCTATGCCCCCTGGTCATTGATCCCTCCACCAAAGGGAAAGGTTTCTGTCTACTCTATGCCCCTCATAATTTTACACATCTCAATCATGTCCCCCCCCTCAGTCTCCCCTGCT
Organism: Scyliorhinus torazame; assembly: GCF_047496885.1. Lineage (NCBI taxonomy): Eukaryota > Metazoa > Chordata > Chondrichthyes > Carcharhiniformes > Scyliorhinidae > Scyliorhinus > Scyliorhinus torazame. The sequence goes on from NC_092720.1 coordinate 204,136,625, forward strand.
CCAAGGAAAACAATCCAAGTCTATCCAACCTCTCTTCATAACGAATGTTCATAACTAATGTTCATAGCTAAAGTCTAGAATACTCTTTGTCAAAGCTTTAAATAGTGTCAAAATGTAGAATTAAAAGAGAGACAAATAAAAGAGATGGGCAGAAATTGTAAAATAATCTCCAATGTTAATTAAATTCTTGAAGGGTGAGACTCCACACTTATAAAACTACATTTTCATGACCAGAGAGGGTGTTTGGAAGTAGTTACCACTTGAACCATCATTAAATGTTCATTGGCTCCAGAATACACCACTCCTAATTTTTCATGCCATATTTATTGGAGAACTTGTGAGTAAGTCATTAACCTCATGCCCTTGTATCTCAATGCCGTGCGTATTAGTGAGGTAGTGTTGTAGCCTGTGGAGGAAGAAAGAGCAGATCGCCGGGTCTGAGCTAGTCAGTTCTTCCTTGGGCCGTACCCTACCGAGTGTACCAAGTTGGTGTGAAATATGTTGACTAGTTTTTTCGATGTATTGTTAGCAGGCTAACAAATAGGGGTAAACATATGGGGCGACATTCTCCGACCCCCCGCCAGGTCGGAGAATCACCGGGGGCTGGCGTGAATCCCGCCCCCGCCGGTTGCCGAAGTCGCCGGCACCGGAGATTTGGCGGGGGCGGGAATCGCGCCGCGCCAGTTGGCGGGCCCCCCCGCTCGATTCTCTGGCCCGGATGGGCCGAAGTCCCGCCGATAAATTGCCTGTCCCGCCGGCGTAAATTAAATCACCTACCTTACCGGCGGGACAAGGCGGCGTGGGCGGGCTCCGGGGTCCTGGGGGGGGCGCGGGGCCATCTGACCCGGGGGGGGTGCCCCCACGGTGGCCTGGCCCGCGATCGGGGCCCACCGATCCGCGGGCGGGCCTGTGCCATGGGGGCACTCTTTCCCTTCCGCCTCTGCCACGGTCTCCACCATGGCGGAGGTGGAAGAGACTCCCTCCACTGCGCATGCGTGGGAATGCCGTCAGCGGCCGCTAACGCTCCCGCGCATGCGCCACCCGGAGGTGTCATTTCCGCGCCAGCTGGCGGGGCAACAAAGTCCGTTTCCGCCAGCTGGCTGGGCGGAAATTCCTCCGGCGTCGGCCTAGTCCCTCAATGTTGGGGCTCGGCCCCCAAAGATGCGGAGCATTCCGCACCTTTGGGGCGGCGCGATGCCCATCTGATTGGCACCGTTTTGGGCGCCAGTCGGCGGACATAGTGCCGTTTCCGGAGAATTTTGCCCATGACCTCTGTTCACCTTCAGTGGGGTCTTCTGTTTAAGATAGAAATGAGGAGAAATTTCTATCAGAGGGTCATTAATCTTTGTAAGACATCTTACAACAACAGGTTAAAGTCCAACAGGTTTGTTTCAAAAACTAGCTTTTGGAGCGCTGCTCCTTCCTCACCTAAGGAAGGAGCAGTGCTCCGAAAGCTAGTGTTTGAAATAAACCTGTTGGACTTTAACCAGGTGTTGTAAGACTTCTTACTGTGCTCACCCCAGTCCAACGCTGGCATCTCCACATCATTCACCTTTGGAATTTTCTACCCCAGAGAGCAGTGGTGGCTGGGTCATGGAATATATTCAAGGCTGCGTTAAACAGGCTTTTGATCTACTGGGTAGTCCAGGGTTATGGAAGGTGTGTGTGTGTGGGAAGTGACGGAGGTGGTGGGGGTGGGGGGGATGGGGCAGGAGAGAGAGTCCACAACCAGCTCAGCCATGGTCTTATTGAACGACGGAGCAGGTTCGAGGGGCCGAATTTTCTACTCCTGCTCATATTTCCCGTTCTCTTATGTTCTGAGTGTTCATTGCATGAAGGTCTTTGGCTCATTTCCATTGCGGACGATGCTGCCTGCGGCCCAATCTCCCTTTCTTTCAATGGTGTCAGTTGAGAGCTTTCCTCGAAATAGTACCGCGGGATCTTTTCTATCCTCGTGAAGAGGGCAGGCTCAACTCAATGGCTCACCTGAAAGACAGTTTATCCAACAGGACAGAGCTCCCTCAGTGCTGTACTCGGAGCGCTAGCCTGAATTTCTGTGCTGGAACCTCTGGGGTAGGATAGAGGCGAGAGAGTAATACCCCCTCCCCCCCCACCGAGCGATGGCCAACATCTATTTACAGTGTTAAGCTTTAAATGTGTTCATAACTTGGGGTGAATTTGTTTAAGTGGCCCAAAGATCTGTGCCCTTATAAGCTACATGATAAGTTTCAGGTTACTGACTGGCCTCTGAACAGAGGTTAGAATAGTGGTGGAATTCCACACTTCATGTGTGTACGTTAAGGCAAAATAAATGATGACTTCTGTCATAAAACACAGTCCAAACCATTGGAGGAAACTTTGTGACTATTCTGCAGGTTCATTTTCTAATGTAAAACACAGCTGCAGTTATCCAAATCTATCACAGTTAATAACTGGATGTTACCCACTCTCATGCCACTTGTTACCCTGTGTGACACTATTACCACCTGTGCATTGCCATGTCTGTCACTATTGATTTCTGAAGTAGACTGCCTGACACTATCAATCTGAATGGTTACTCAGTCTGTCACTATTAATCTCTGTCACTTTACCCGGTTTGATATTGATATCCAAGGGTTGTTACCTAGACCAGCACTATTAGTACTCGTGAGTCTGTTTGACACTGTTGATATCCGTGTGTTACCCGGTTTGACACAATTAATGTCAGCGTGTTATCCAGTCATTATTAATATGTGTAGCTAAACTAGTTTGACTTTATGAATATCTGCGAGTTACCCGGCCTGACACTTTTGGTTAGTTGCACAATCTGGCACGGTTACAATTCATGTATTACTCAGTCTGACACTATTGGTTATTTACACAATCTGGCACGGTTAATATTCACATGTTACCCAGTCTGACACTGTTGGTTAGTTCCACAATCTGCCATGGTTAATATCCACGTGTTACTCAGTCTGACACTATTGGTCATTTACACAATCTGGCACGATTAATATCCGCGTGTTACCCAGTCTGACATTATTGATTAGTTACACAATATGGCACAGTTAAAATCCGCGTGTTACTCAGTCTGACACTATTGGTTATTTACACAATCTGCCATGGTTAATATCCACGTGTTACTCAGTCTGACATTATTGGTTAGCTACAAATCTGGCACGGTTAATATCTAACTAACAAATCTGGCACGGTTAATATCCGTGTGTTACCCAGCCTGACACTATTGGTAAGTTACACAATCTGGCACGGTTAATATCCGTGTGTTACCCAGCCTGACACTATTGGTTAGTTACACAATCTGGCACGGTTACTATCCACGTGTTACCTGGTCTGACACTATTGGTTAGTTAGACACTATGATACAGTTAAAATACACGTGTTACCAGTCTGACACTATTGGTTAGTTACACAATCAGGCACAGTTACTATCCACGTGTTACCTGGTCTGACATTATTGGTTAGTTAGACACTATGGCACAGTTAACATACACGTGTTACCCAGTCTGACACTATTGGTTAGTTACACAATCTGGCATGGTTAATATCCACGTGTTACCCAGTCTGACACTATTGGTTAGTTACACAATCTGGCACGTTTAAAATCCGTGTGTTACTCAGTCTGACGCCATTGGTTAGTTACACAATCTGGCATGGTTACAATCTGCTTGTTACCCGGCCTGACACTGTTGGATAGTTACACAATTTGGCACGGTTAATATCCGTGTGTTACCCAGTCTGACACCATTGGTGAGCTACACAATCTGGCACGGTTAATATCCACATGTTACCCAGTCTGACATTATTAATATTGTTGTGTTAACCAGTCCCTCAATATTACTATCTGTGGGTTACCCAGTTTGACACTGTTAATGCCTGTCCCTCACTCAGAATATCAGTACGTTATCCAGTCTGACACTATTAATAACTGTGGATTATCCAGTCCATCGCGATTAATATCTGTGTGCTACCCAGTCTCTTACTATTCATATCTATGTTACCGAGTGCGACAATATAAATATCTACGGTTTCAAATGTTCTGTCTGTCCCACTTCAAGCTTGTTTTCTTCAGGATCTCAAAATATTGAGTTGTAGATAAGTTTATATTTTAATGAAGATTCTCCTTATCTATTTCCAACTATCCCTCCCCCCACCACACACACTCCCCAACCCAAGTCTTTAGACTCCTCCCTTCCCTTTCAACTCACTGTACTGGATTTTAACACCGGAATCATTTTCTAAGTAAAAGCATTTTGATGAATATTCATAGTTGCCTTCGTTCCTCCCTCTATGCAAGTCGAGCGATTGCAAGGCCACGTCAACCCAACTGTCATGAGCTTGGCTCCAAATTCTTCATTTCCCTCTTCTTCCCTCTCCCTTGCCTGATTATTTGTGTGGACAAGTTGGGGGCTGGCTCCTGGTCTGACAAGGCTGCTGAGATAGTGGCTTGGAAGTACTGGAGAGACAGAGAGTAATGGGGAGTGGGGGGGAGGGGGGGAGGGGGGGGGGGGTGGTTGGTGGTAATTATGAACAAAATCACTAGGAAGGAATCCCCAGAACACCAAACCGATATTACTTTACGGGATATGGGCTTCGCTGGCTAGGCCCAGCATTTATTGCCTAACCCTAATTGTCCTTGAGAAGGTTGTGGTGAGCTGCCTTCTTGAACCCGCTGCAGTCCCTGAGGTGTAGGTACACCCACTGTGCTATTAGGGAGGGAGTTCCAGGATTTTGACCCAGCGACAGTGAAGGAACGGCGGATAGATTTCCAAGTCAGGATGGTGACTCAGCTGACTTCAGTGCAGAGTAAAACATGGGAATGGGTGTAAATTCCATGTACCCAGTCCCCTCACCTTGGCAGCCAGACAGACTAGGTTAAGATCGACCCCATGCAGACAGGAAGGACAAACACTGAACCACGTCAATGCACAAAGGGTCGATCCTGAATCTAGGCTGCAGGATGAAGAGATGTGGGTGGAGAAAGCCACATGGACGGGTAAGACCGACCTCTCTGATTGGCGGCAACTCATGGAAATGGCTCCACTTCCATTCCCGCGACAGTAAAACAAAAAGTGAGCGGAGATCGTATATTCTGCATGTCACACAAACGCGGCACGTGGAAATTCAGAGAACCAGAGAGCCTCCGTGTTGGGTATCGGCCATATAAACCCTTACCCCAAATCTGGATTGACTAAATCCGGTTACGACAGAACCACAGTCACAGCACGTTGGAGATTGGATGATGCTGGATCCAAATTTTCCTCAAACCATTCTCACACCATCCGACACCAGGGGGATAGGAAGTAACTGGTATCTGATGGGCAGGGGTGCGGGGGGGGGGGTGCAGAGTGAAGAGCCGAACCATCTTTTACTTCGGACTATGGGATATTTATATTGCATCGACATCCTAACCAGTTTCCGCAGACTGTTCTGCTCTTTATGCCTGATTCAACAGTATTTTGTTTTTGCTTTATATAATGAGAAGTGAGATGAAAGTCTGTGGAAAGGTTCAGTGTGTGCATGAAACTGTGTTTGCTGGGACTTTATAAAGCTATGTAAAGTGTATGAAATGAATACTGTAAATCTCAGGTCTTGTTGGAGAATTAAAAAAATGTTATTTTGCAGAATATTTCATTTTGTCATGTCCGAACATCATTCAAGACGTCTCAAAATTACACTGCAAGCAGGGTTTCCTGGTAAAATTCCCTGTATTCCAGTCAGTACAACAGAAGTTCACCAAAACTGCGCTTTACAAACGTTCCAATTCACTGTTTTGGAAAATGTTTTTATTAGGGTTTTTCTTTTTGTACAGATCAAAGGTCTAAGTGACATGCACAGAAACTATATACATCGGTTATAATTCACATTTTTTACAAATCCAAGTGGAATCTATCATCAAGGAAGAAATAGCGAGGCATCTGGATGGAAATTGTCCCATTGGACAGACGCAGCATGGGTTCATAAAGGGCAGGTTGTGCCTCACTAATTTAGTGAATTTTTTGAGGACATTACCAGTGCGTTGATAACGGGGAGCCAATGGATGTGGTATATCTGGATTTCCAGAAAGCCTTTGACAAGGTGCCACACAAAAGGTTGCTGCATAAGGTAAAGATGCATGGCATTAAGGGGAAAGTAGTAGCATGGATAGAGGATTGGTTAATTAATAGAAAGCAAAGAGTGGAGATTAATGGGTGTTTCTCTGGTTGGCAATCAGTAGCTAGTGGTGTCCCTCAGGGATCAGTGTTGGGCCCACAACTGTTCACAATTTACATAGATGATTTGGAGTTGGGGACCAAGGGCAATGTGTCCAAGTTTGCAGACGATACTAAGATAAGTGGTAAAGCAAAAAGTGCAGAGGATACTGGAAGTCTGCAGAGGGATTTGGATAGGCTAAGTGAATGGGCTAGGGTCTGGCAGATGGAATACAATGTTGACAAATGTGAGGTTATCCATTTTGGTAGGAATAACAGCAAAAGGGATTATTATTTAAATGATAAAATATTAAAACATGCTGCTGTGCAGAGAGACCTGGGTGTGCTAGTGCATGAGTCGCAAAAAGTTGGTTTACAGGTGCAACAGGTGATTAAGAAGGCAAATGGAATGTTGTCCTTCATTGCTAGAGGGATGGAGTTTAAGACTAGGGAGGTTATACTGCAATTGTATAAGGTGTTAGTGAGGCCACACCTGGAGTATTGTGTTCAGTTTTGGTCTCCTTACTTGAGAAAGGACGTACTGGCACTGGAGGGTGTGCAGAGGAGATTCACGAGGTTAATCCCAGAGCTGAAGGGGTTGGATTACGAGGAGAGGTTGAGTAGACTGGGACTGTACTCGTTGGAATTTAGAAGGATGAGGGTGGGATCTTATAGAAACATATAAAATTATGAAGGGTATAGATAGGATAGATGCGGGCAGGTTGTTTCCACTGGCGGGTGAAAGCAGAACTAGGGGGCATAGCCTCAAAATAAGGGGAAGTAGATTTAGGACTGAGTTTAGGAGGAACTTCTTCACCCAAAGGGTTGTGAATCTATGGAATTCCTTGCCCAGTGAAGCAGTAGAGGCTCCTTCAATAAATGTTTTTAAGATAAAGATAGATAGTTTTTTGAAGAATAAAGGGATTAAGGATTATGGTGTTCGGGCCGGAAAGTGGAGCTGAGTCCACAAAAGATCAGCCATGATCTCATTGAATGGCGGAGCAGGCTCGAGGGACCAGATGGCCTACTCCTGCTCCTAGTTCTTATAAGTGCCCAGTTTTGACTTGGACTCTTAACCCCAACTCCCACTCTCCCAAGGCCCCCTCCCCTTCTTGCTATCTAATGTGTCTTCTTTGTTCGTCAAACCTGGACCTATTGGGGTAGTGTAGTGCTACGTGCGTTGTTTCATGTCAAGTTGCTCTTATTCGGTTGTTCCTGTTCATAAGCGTTTGATCTGAAGGGGGCGTGCCCTCCCCCTGTGTGAGGTGGGTTGGGTTCTGAGTCTCTTTGTTCCTTCCCTCCCTCCTTCTCCCACCCCGCCCCCCCCCCCTCCCCGCCAGCCCCCCACCTCTCTTTCCGTTTGTGTCTGTGGTTCTTCTGTCGATCTCCCCCTCCCCCAGCTTATTGGCTGCTGGTTATAAACAGGCCTAGGAACAGGTTGGTGAATGGCCTCAACATCTTGTGGAAGCCCTCTTCCGACACTTGGGTGGCGAATTTAATTTTCTCCATTTGGAGAAATTCCGATAGGTCGGACAGCCAGGCTGCAGCTTTGGGTGGTGCTGCCGATCGGCAGTCGAGCAAGATTCTTTGGCGGGCAATTAGGGAGGCAAAGGCTGGGGCATCAGCCCTCCTCCCCATAAAGAGCTCTGCTGTTCTGATACCCTGAAGACTGTCACTTTCGGATATGGCTCCACCCTCATCCCCACAACCTTGGACATTGCCTCGGAAAAGGCTGTCCAGAGCCTGACATGTCTGCGGCAAGACCAGAACATATGGGCATGGTTGGCTGGGCCTCCCGGGCACCGTTCACATTTGTCCTCCACCTCCAAGGTGTCATAATATGCACCCATGGGACTTCCGGGTGCGGCGATGACCAGCTAAGTCGCACGTTTCGGCAGCTCCCTGTGAAACGGACTTTTGGGCTCTTGATAGGAGCCCCAACGGCAATTTTAACGGCTGAAAACACCGTGCGGTAAACCAGAAGGGTGTTCCCCCTGGATACGGATGGAAAAAGGAGAGGAAAGTGGCCGGATTGCAGCGGATCCTTTGGAACAACGGCAAGGAAGGCAAGCAGAAACCAAGATGGCGTCGGAAGGTGGCAGTTTCATATGGGGCCCTGAACAACAAGAGTTTTTGAAACGCTGCATGGAGGAGATAAAAAAGGAAATGAAGAAAGAGTTGTTGGCCCCGATACTACAGGCGATTGAAGGGCTGAAAGAGGAACAAAAGACCCAGGAGCAGGAGCTTCGGGTCGTGAAGGCGAAAGCAGCAGAGAATGAAAACGACATACAGGGCCTGGTGGTGAAGTCGGAGATACAGGAGGCACACCAGAAACGATCTGTGGAGAGGTTGGAGGCACTGGAAAATAACGCAAGGAGGAACAACTTGAGGATTCTTGGCCTTCCTGAAGGTGTGGAGGGGGCGGACGTCGGGGCATATGTGAGCACGATGCTGCACTCGTTAATGGGAGTGGAGGCCCCGACGGGTCCGTTGGAGGTGGAGGGAGCATACCGAGTTATGGTGCGAGGATCGAGAGCAGGAGAAGCTCCCAGAGCCATAGTGGTGAGATTTCTCCGTTTTAAGGATAGAGAAATGGTCCTTAGATGGGCGAAGAAAACTCGGTGTAGTAAATGGGAGAACGCGGTGATCCGCGTCTATCAAGATTGGAGTGCGGAGGTGGCGAGAAGGAGGGCGAGCTTTAATCGGGCCAAAGCGGTACTTCACAAAAAAAAGATAAAGTTTGGAATGCTGCAACCGGCAAGACTGTGGGTCACATATCAAGGGAGGCACCACTACTTTGAGACGGCGGATGAAGCGTGGACTTTTATTGTAGAAGAAAAATTGGAATGATTGGACTACGAAAATGAACGTTTGGACAAAGTGGTGGGACGAGTGGGGGGGGGGGGCGAAGAGGGATTGTATGATTAATCCTGCGGTATGGTAACTTTTCTTTCTCCCACAGGTGGTGATGGGGGGAGGTGGGGAGGGAGAGGAGATGGGGCTTTGGCCATGGGAGGCGGGGCCGAGGGAGAGGCACGGGCTTGGTTCCCGCGCTATGATAATTATGGCGGGAATAGAGAAGCAGGAAGGAGGGGGCGCAGCACGGGGCGAGCCGTGATCACGGGGGGAAGCCGAGGTCAGCCAGAGTTTGCTGACTTCTGGGAGCAACATGGGGGGAGTAATTACGCTAGCGGGGGGTCTAGCGGGGGGGGGGGGAGGGGGGAATTACTGGGTTGCTGCTGCTGGGGAAAGGGGGGAGTGGGTGCGGGAAAGGATGGGCAGGGGGGCACCGTCTGGGAGAAATACAGCCGCGTGGGAACTGGGCGAGAAGCTGGAAAAAGATGATGGCTAACCGGCAAGGGGGGGGGGTGGGAAGCCCCCCAACTCGGCTGATCACGTGGAACGTGAGGGGGCTTAACGGGCCGATAAAGAGGGCACGAGTACTCGCACACCTTAAGAAACTTAAAGCAGATGTGGTCATGTTACAGGAAACGCACCTGAAACTGATAGATCAGGTTAGGTTGCGCAAAGGATGGGTAGGGCAGGTGTTCCATTCGGGGCTGGATGCGAAAAACAGGGGGGTGGCTATATTAGTGGGGAAGCGGGTAATGTTCGAGGCAAAGACTATAGTGGCGGATAACGGGGGCAGATACGTGATGGTGAGTGGCAAATTACAGGGAGAGATGGTGGTGTTGGTAAACGTGTATGCCCCGAATTGGGACGATGCCAATTTTATGAAGCGAATGCTAGGACGCATCCCAGACCTAGAGACCGGAAAGCTGATAATGGGGGGAGACTTTAACACGGTGTTGGAACCAAGGCTGGATAGGTCGAAGTCCAGGACTGGTAGGAGGCCGGCAGCAGCCAAGGTGCTTAAGGATTTTATGGAGCAGATGGGAGGGGTGGACCCGTGGAGATTCAGTAGACCTAGGAGTAAGGAGTTCTCGTTTTTCTCCTATGTCCATAAAGTCTATTCACGCATAGACTTTTTTGTGTTGGGTAGGGCATTGATCCCGAGGGTGAGGGGAACGGAATATACGGCTATAGCCATTTCGGATCATGCCCCACACTGGGTAGACTTGGAGATAGGGGAGGAAACAAGAGGGCGTCCACCCTGGAGAATGGATATGGGACTAATGGCGGATGAGGGGGTGTGCTTAAGGGTGAGGGGATGCATTGAAAAGTACTTGGAACTCAATGACAATGGGGAGGTTCAGGTGGGAGTGGTCTGGGAGGCGTTGAAGGCGGTGGTTAGGGGGGAGCTGATATCAATAAGGACACATAAAGGGAAGCAGGAGAGTAAGGAACGGGAGCGGTTGTTGCAAGAACTTTTGAGGGTGGACAGACAGTATGCGGAAGCACCGGAGGAGGGACTGTATGGGGAAAGGCAAAGGCTGCATGTGGAATTTGACTTGCTGACCACAGGCACTGCAGAGGCACAATGGAGGAAGGCGCAGGGTGTACAGTATGAATATGGAGAGAAGACGAGCAGATTGCTGGCACACCAATTGAGGAAAAGGGGAGCAGCGAGGGAAATAGGGGGGGTGAGAGACGAAGATGGAGAGACGGAGCGGGGAGCGGAGAGAGTGAATGAAGTGTTTAAGACATTTTATAAAAAATTGTATGAAGCTCAACCCCCGGATGGGAGGGAGAGAATGATGGAGTTTTTGGATCGGCTGGAAATTCCCAAGGTGGAAGAGCAGGAAAGGATGGGATTGGGAGCACAGATCACGGTAGAAGAAGTGGTGAAAGGAATTAGGAACATGCAGACGGGAAAGGCCCCGGGACCGGACGGATTCCCAGTTGAATTTTACAGAAAATATTTGGACTTGCTCGCCCCGCTACTGACGAGGACCTTCAACGAGGCAAAGGAAAGGGGACAACTGCCCCCGACTATGTCAGAAGCAACGATATCGCTTCTTTTAAAGAAGGAAAAGGATCCGCTACAATGCGGGTCCTACAGACCAATCTCCCTCCTCAATGTAGATGCCAAGGTCTTGGCCAAGGTAATGGCAATGAGAATAGAGGAATGTGTCCCGGGGGTGGTTCATGAGGACCAAACTGGGTTTGTGAAGGGGAGACAGCTGAACACGAACATACGGAGGTTGTTAGGGGTAATGATGATGGCCCCACCAGAGGGTGAAACGGAGATAGTAGTGGCGATGGATGCCGAGAAAGCATTTGATAGAGTGGAGTGGGATTATCTGTGGGAGGTGTTGAGGAGATTTGGGTTCGGAGAGGGGTATGTTAGATGGGTGCAGCTGTTGTATAGGGCCCCAGTGGCGAGTGTGGTCACGAATGGACGGGGATCGGCATATTTTCGGCTCCATAGAGGGACAAGGCAGGGATGTCCTCTGCCCCCATTACTGTTTGCACTGGCGATTGAGCCCCTGGCGATAGCGCTGAGAGGTTCCAAGGGATGGAGGGGAATACTTAGGGGAGGAGAAGAACACCGGGTATCTTTATATGCGGATGATCTGCTACTATATGTGGCGGATCCAGCGGAGGGGATGCCAGAAATAATGCGGATACTTGGGGAGTTTGGGGATTTTTCAGGGTATAAATTGAATATGGGAAAGAGTGAGCTGTTTGTGGTGCATCCAGGGGAGCAGAGTAGAGAAATAGAAGACCTACCGTTGAGGAAGGTAACAAGAGACTTTCGTTACCTGGGGATCCAGATAGCTAAGAATTGGGGCACATTGCACAGGCTAAATTTGACGCGGTTGGTGGAACAGATGGAGGAAGATTTCAAGAGATGGGACATGGTAGCATTGTCAATGGCAGGGAGGGTGCAGGCAGTTAAGATGGTGGTCCTCCCGAGATTCCTTTTTGTGTTTCAGTGTCTCCCGGTGGTGATCACGCAGGCTTTTTTCAAAAGGATAGAAAAGAGTATTATGGGTTTTGTTTGGGCCGGGAAGACTCCGAGAGTGAGGAAGGGATTCTTACAGCGTAGTAGGGATAGGGGGGGGCTGGCACTACCGAGCCTAAGTGAGTATTATTGGGCCGCTAATATTTCAATGGTGAGTAAGTGGATGGGAGAGGAGGAAGGAGCGGCGTGGAAGAGATTAGAGAGGGCGTCCTGTAGGGGGACCAGCCTGCAGGCTATGGTGACAGCCCCATTGCCGTTCTCACCAAGGAACTATACCACGAGTCCGGTGGTGGTAGCTACACTGAAGATTTGGGGACAGTGGAGACGACATAGGGGAAAGACCGGAGCACTGGGGGGGTCCCCGATAAGAAACAACCATAGGTTTGCCCCGGGGGGAATGGATGGGGGATATGGAATGTGGCAAAGAGCAGGTATAACGCAATTGAAAGATCTATTTGTGGATGGGAAGTTTGCGAGTCTGGGAGCGCTGACCGAGAAATATGGGTTGCCCCAAGGGAATGCATTCAGGTACATGCAATTGAGGGCTTTTGCGAGGCAGCAGGTGAGGGAATTCCCGCAGCTCCCGACACAAGAGGTGCAGGACAGAGTCATCTCAAAGAAATGGGTGGGGGACGGTAAGGTTTCGGATATATATAGGGAAATGAGAGACGAAGGGGAGACTATGATGGACGAACTAAAAGGGAAATGGGAAGAAGAGCTAGGGGAGGAGATTGAGGAGGGGATGTGGGCAGATGCCCTAAACAGGGTAAACCCGTCGTCCTCGTGCGCCAGGCTAAGCCTGATTCAGTTTAAGGTATAACACAGGGCACATATGACTGGAACACGGCTCAGTAAATGTTTTGGGGTGGAGGATAGGTGTGCGAGGTGCTCGAGAAGCCCAGCGAATCATACCCATATGTTTTGGTCATGCCCGGCACTACAGGGGTTTTGGATGGGGGTGACAAAGGTGCTTTCGAAAGTAGTAGGAGTCCGGGTCGAACCAAGCTGGGGGTTGGCTATATTTGGGGTTGCACAAGAGCCGGGAGTGCAGGAGGCGAAAGAGGCCGATGTTTTGGCCTTTGCGTCCCTAGTAGCCCGGCGCAGAATATTGCTAATGTGGAAAGAAGCCAAGCCCCCGGGGGTGGAGACCTGGATAAATGATATGGCGGGGTTCATAAAGTTAGAGCGGATTAAGTTCGTCCTAAGGGGGTCGGCTCAAGGGTTTACTAGGCGGTGGCAACCGTTCGTCGAATATCTTGCGGAAAGATAGATAGGGGAGAACAAAGAAGGCAGCAGCAGCGGCCCAGGACTTGGGGGGGGGGGGAGGGATGGGGGGGGATGGGGGGGGGGGGTGTGGCCTGAGACAAGGCAGTTGCCTTTTAAATTAATTTTTAAAATTTTAAAAAGGTCATTATTATCTGTATTGTTACAATGTTGTGTAAAGGATGCACAATGTACTGTGTTGGTTGACCAAAAATTTTCAATAAAATATTATTTTAAAAAAAAAATATGCACCCATGCACATCATGAGGTAAAAGCAGGCAGTGACAGACACCCAGGTGAGCCAATCAACATACAGAACAGAACACAACCAATCACCAGACAGAACACCAGAGGGGGGTTTCCAACTATAAAACACACGAGGCATCAGCACTCCTCCTCTTTCCACTGGTGACAACTGTAGTGACAGTCAGGGTGTACAAATCATTCAACACCTTCTACACGTGGATCAGAGCTAGCCTGGTCTAGATAGTTAATGTTAGTTTACTTAGAGTAGTAGAGAGGCAACCCACAGGTAGCTGTGTGTTTTGTTACTGAAGTTCAATAAATCTTATTGAACCAACGCCTGCGTTTGGTGTATGCTTGATCAGTTCACTGCATCGTGTTGCAGTCCGTGTTACCCCAGGGTGAACAACACGACACAAGGAGAACCTACTCATTCGGGTTCAGGTTAAGTTCTGTACCACTTTCAGCTGCATTAGGCTTAGCCTTGCGCAAGTGGGGGTGGAGTTGGGCCTGTGCAGTGCTTCGCTCCAGAGTCCCCACCCTATTTCAAACCCTCAGTCTTCCTCCCAGGTGGCATAGTAGAACAATGGTTAGCACTGTTGCTTCACAGTGCCAGGAACCGTGTTTGAACATAGAACATTGAACATAGAACATTACAGTGCAGTACAGGCCCTTCAGCCCTCAATGTTGCGCCGACCTGTGAAACCACTCTAAAGCCCATCTACACTATTCCCTTATCGTCCAAATGTCTATCCAATGACCATTTGAATGCCCTTAGTGTTAGCGAGTCCACTACTGTTGCAGGCAGGGCATTCCATGCCCTTACTACTGATTCCCGGCTTGGGTCACTGTCTGTGTAGAGTCTGCACGTTCTCCCCGTGTCTGCGTGGGTTTCCTCCGGGTGCTCCGGTTTCCTCCCACAAGTCCTGAAAGACGTGCTTGTTAGTTGAATTGGACATTCTGAATTCTCGTCCAGTGTATTCGAACAGGCGCCAGAGTGTGGCGACTAAGGGATTTTCACAGTAACCTCATTGCAGTGTTAATGCAAGCCTACTTGTGACACTAATAAAGATTATTATTGTCTCGTCTCGTCCACTGGGGAGCGTGCCTTTCCCAGCAGTCGCCCACACAGGTCCCTGCAGCTCCCCCCCCCCCTCCCCCTCCCCCCCACCCCATCCCCCAAAGTTGTCCACTTCCACTTAGTCTTCTAATAGCGATTGTTGTGACCCTGTGGGTATGTCTTTGCTTCCCTATGCAGGAAGTTTTTAATTTTCATCTATCATAGCTCGTTTTCCCCGGTCAGTTGGAGTTTCTCTGTCAGTTCCTCTCGCGTTGTCACTCTGATGTCCCTGTAGAAGTCCCTTACTGTCAGTGGCCTCCCTCTCCTGTCTCCACCTCTTGAAGGTGACACCCATTTCGGTTGGCATGGGCCCATGGTTGTTTCTGATGGGAACCTTGATGGACATTTCGGTCAGACCGAAGTGCTGTCTTAGTTGGTTCCATGACCAGACTGTGACTATTACCACTGGGCTTGTTGAGTGCTTGGTTGGTGGCGATCGGAACTTTGCCATAGCCAGGGCCCAGAGGGAGTCCCCGTTCAGGAACTCTCCTCCATTCTTTTTTATTTTATAAATTTAGAGTACCCAATTATATTTTTCCAATTAAGGGGCAATTTAGCGTGGCCAATCCACCTACCCTGCACATCATTTTGGGGTGTGGGGGTGAGACCCACGCAGACAGGGGGAGAATGTGCAAACTCCACACGGACAGTGACCCCCACACACACACCACAAACAAGCACCGTGATCATTTTTTCTACTGAGTTGAAAAAGGCCTTGTGGATATAGATCGGTATGGATCTGAACAGGAAGAGGAACCTGGGCAGTACGTTCATCTTGACGGTCTGCACCCTCTCCGCCAGGGAGAGTGGGAGTGTATCCCACCTTTGTGGATCTTTCTTAACTCCCTCCATCAGGCTGGTTGATGCGCAATCAATTGCACAAAGACGCAGAATGGGTACAACTGTGGCTTTATTACAGTCAGATGCGTGGCCTCCTGCTGCAGCTGGCGAAATGGCAGGGCACTGGAGGTCATGCATATTTATACAGTTCTTAGTGGGCGGAGCCAGCCGGCAGGGGCTACCGGCGAACCTGTAGTGCAGGTCCTACCTTACATCCCCTAATACAGTGGTTCACCACATTCACCCCCTGTTAAAAATGAGTTTGGCGGGGGTGATGTGAAACTACATACAAATAGTGCAATTATGTACAGTGTTTAAGAAGAAAAAAGAAAAAGTCCATGTTGACGGTCCGGAGTCCATCAAAGGTCCAGCCGGTCCGGTGCTTTGGAGCTTTGTTGGGAGCGGCGTAACGGTGGCGGCGAAGTCGGTGCTGGTGGTGGTGGAGGTGGTACCGATGGCGGTGGTGGCGGTGCTGATGCTGGCCAGTCACCGGGGAACTCCGGGAGCGTGCCAAAGTCCTCTTCATCCTCTTGTGCGGAAAGGGGTGGGGGGGTGGTCTGGTGGGGTCAGTGTGGGCGGCGCGGTGGGAGGGTGCACATGGGTGGGGGTGTGCGTTAGGGTGGAACCTGACGGTGCCAGGTCCCTGAGTGAGACAGTATCTTGGCGGCCGTCGGGGAACTCAACGTAGGCATATTGAGGGTTGGCGTGGAGCAGGTGAACCCTGTCCATCAAGGGGTCCGCCTTGTGGAGTCGGACGTGCCTACGGAGAAGGGCCGGTCCTGGAGCTGCGAGCCACATCGGGAGCGACACCCCGGATGTGGACTTCCTGGGGTAGGTAAAAACACGTTCATGGGGTGTATTATTCGTGGCGGTGCACAATAGTGACCGGATGGAGTGTAGAGCGTCAGGGAAGGACCTCCTGCCAGCGAGAGGCTGGGAGGTTCCTGGACCGTAGGGCCAGCTGGACCGCCCTCCAAACCATCCCATTCTCCCGTTCTACTTGCCCGTTTCCCCAGGGGTTGTAGCTGGTCGTCCTGCTGGAGGCTATGCCCCTGCTGAGCAGAAACTTACGCTGCTCTTCGCTCATGAATGAGGATCCCCTGTCACTGTGGATGTAAGCGAGGAAACCGAACAGAGCGAAGATAGTGTTGAGGGCCTTGATGTCGGTGGCAGACGTCACATCGGGGCATGGGATGGCGAAGAGGAATCTGGAGTACTCATCAACCACACTGAGAATGTACGTGTTACGGTCGGTGGAGGGCAAGGGCCCTTTGAAATCCACGCTGAGGCGTTCAAAGGGGCGGGAATCCTTCACCAGGCGCGCACGGTCCGGCCGGTAGAAGTGCGGCTGGCAGTCCGCACAGACCTGGCAGTCCCTGGTGACTATCCTTACTTCCTCGACGGAGTAGGGCAGATTGCGAGCTTTGACCAGATGGTACAATCGAGTGACCCCTGGGTGACAAAGGCTGTCGTGTAGGGCCCGGAGTTGGTCCACTTGTGCGCTGGCCCATGTACCTCAGGAGAGGGCATCTGGGGGCTCGTTGAGCTTGCCGGGGCGATACAAAATCTCGTAATTATAGGTGGAGAGCTCGATTCTCCACCGCAAGATTTTATCATTCTAGATCTTGCCCCGCTGGGTGTTATTGAACATGAAGGCTACCGACCGTTGGCCAGTGAGGAGAGTGAATCTCTTACCGGCCAGGTAATGCCTCCAATGCTGCACAGCTTCAACGATAGCTTGGGCCTCCTTTTCGATGGATGAGTGTCGAATTTCAGAGGCATGAAGGGTGCGGGAAAAGAATGCCACGGGTCTGCCTGCCTGGTTTAGAGTGGCGGCAAGGGCGACGTCTGAAGCGTCGCTTTCTACTTGAAAAGGCAGTGACTCATCCACTGCGCGCATCCCGGCCTTGGCGATGTCTGCTCTGATGCGGGCAAAAGCGTGTTGTGCCTCGGCCGCGAAGGGGAATTGGGTGGACTGAATGAGTGGGCGGGCCTTGCCCGCATAGTTTGGGACCCACTGGGTGGAGTAGGAAAAGAACCCCAGGCAGCGTTTGAGGGCCTTGGGGCAGTGGGGGAGGGGAAGCTCCATGCGGTCGGGCCCGAGAAGTCCGTTTTGGACTATATAGCCGAGAATGGCTAACCGGGTCGTGCTGAACACATACTTCTCTTTGTTAT
The DNA here is from genome assembly GCF_047496885.1 of Scyliorhinus torazame. Classification (NCBI taxonomy): domain Eukaryota; kingdom Metazoa; phylum Chordata; class Chondrichthyes; order Carcharhiniformes; family Scyliorhinidae; genus Scyliorhinus; species Scyliorhinus torazame. The sequence goes on from NC_092720.1 coordinate 204,154,323, forward strand.
AGGTCAGGTTGAGAAGAGTGGCAGTGCGGAGGAATTTATCGAGGTTGGCATCGTGGTCCTGCTGGTCATGGCCGCAGATGGTGACATTATCTAAGTACGGAAAGGTGGCCCGCAAACCGTACTCGTCGACCATTCGGTCCATCTCCCTTTGGAAGACCGAGACCCCATTTGTGACGCCGAAAGGGACCCTAAGGAAGCTGTAGAGGCGACCGTCCGCCTCGAAGGCCGTGTATGGCCGGTCCGACTTCCGGATGGGGAGCTGGTGGTAGGCGGATTTCAGGTCAATTGTTGAGAAGACCCAGTACTGCGCAATCTGATTGACCATATCAGATATGTGTGGGAGGGTGTACACGTCGAGCTGAGTGTACCGATTGATGGTCTGGCTGTAGTCCACGACCATCCTGTGTTTCTCCCCAGTTTTAACCACTACCACTTGTGCTCTCCAGGGGCTGTTGCTGGCCTCGATAATACCCTCCTTAAGCAGCCGCTGGACTTCGGACCTAATGAAGGTCTTGTCCTGGGTGCTGTACCGTCTGCTCCTGGTGGCAACGGGCTTGCAATCCGCAGTTAGATTGGCAAAAAGGGAGGGGGGATCGACCTTGAGGGTCGCGAGGCCGCAAATGGTAAGGTGGGGTAAGGACCCGCCGAATTTGAGGGTGAGGCTCTGGAAGTCCAGGCCCAACAGGAGTGCGGCGCAGAGATTAGGAAGGACATAGAGGTGGACGTTACTAAATTCTACGCCCTGGACAGTGAGGGTGACTGTACAGAAGCCTCGGATCGGTATGGAGTGGGATCCGGAGGCTAGGGAGGTCCTTTGATTGGCAGGATGGACCGCGAAGGAGCAGCGCCTTACCGTATCTGGGTGAACGAAGCTTTCGGTGCTCCTGGAGTCCAGCAGGTACGTGGTCGCGTGGCCGTTGATTTTCACCGTCGTCGACGCGGTGGCCAGGTTGTGCGGGCGAGATTGGTCCAGCGTCATCGAAGCGAGCTGAAGGTAGTTGTCGGATGCTTCGGGTGGCGAGCGTGTGCGGTTCCGATCTCGGGATGTCCGGAGACCCTGTGGGGGACAAGATGGCGGCACCAATGAAGCGGGGTCAGGACAAGATGGACGCGCCCATGGTGCGCATATTGCGGGGTCGGGACAAGATGGCGGCACCCATGGGGCGCACGTGGCCGAAGGGGGACAAGATGGCGGCGCCCATTGGCCGCACATGGCCCCGGGAGGAGAAGATGGCGGCTCCCATTTGTGTTTGGCGTGGGGGAGGGGGCGATAGTGGGTGCGATCGCAGCGACTGCGCAGGCCTGGCACACAGCCGCGAAGTGGCCCTTTTTACTGCAGGATTTACAAACGGCAGTGCGGACCGGGCAGTTTTGGCAGGGGTGCTTCTGCTGACCCCAGAAGTAGCAACGGGGACCCCCGGGGTGCGTGGATCGGCGTGCGGCACAGGCGTATTGGGAAGGAAGAGACCCAGCTGAGGAGGTCGTCGGCAAGGTCCAGGAGGGGTAGGAAGGGGTAGAAGGGTGGGCAGCGCGGCGGGAGGGGTAAGATTGTACATTACGGGATACGTCATGGAGAGCGCCAAGGTTTTCGTCTCCGCCAGTTCGAGCGTCGCCCCTTCCAGTAATCGTTCTCGGATGCGGTCCGACGCAATCCCCGTCACGAAAGCATCACGCATGAAGAGGTTCGCGTGTTCAGCGGCCGTAACGGCCTGACAGTCACAGTCCCGGACGAGTGGAATTAGGACGCACCAGAAGTCTTCGATGGACTCACCAGACAGTTGCGAGCGGGTGGCGAGTACATGCCTGGCGAAGAGCATGTTCGCCTTCTGAGCATAGTGTTCTTTAAGGAGTTCCATTGCTTTCGCGTAATTCGTAGCATCTTGGATCAACAGGAACACGCTGGAGCTCAGTCTGGAGTTCAAGACGTTTATCTTCTGCCCCTCTGCCTTGCAATTCACCAGGAAGATTTCACTTTCTCTCAAGTTGAGTTTGTAGCCCAAGAAGGCTCCAAACTCTTTCAATTAAAAAAAAAAAAATTTAGAGTATCCAATAATTTTTTTCCAATTAAGGGGCAATTTAGCATGGCCAATCCATTTACCTGCACATCGTGAGACCCACGCAGACACGAGGAGAATGTGCAAACTCCACATGAACAGTGACCCGGGGCCTGGATTGAACCTGGGTCCTCGGCGCTGTGAGGCAGCAGTGCTAACCACTGCGCCACCGTGCTGCCATCCAAACTGTTTCAAGAAAACCATGATTGCCTTCTTGCTGCTTTGTGGGTCTGCGAAGTAGAGGCGCAGGTCATCGGCATAGAGCGAGACTCTGTGCTTTCTGTCTCTTAGCCGGATCACCTCTGGTGTTCTCTCCCTGGGTGGGGTCAGCAGGCACCTGATGTTCGACATTGGCTGCCCATCCTTAACAAAGCCCATCTGGTCCTTTGCAACCACCTCTGGTACGCAGTTCTCCATTTTCTTGGGGAGGATTTTGGCCAGTATTTTCGTGTGTACGTTTCGCCGTGACCTGGGTCTGTAGGACCCGTTTTCTGTTGGGTTTTAGCCCTTTTTGGGTATCAGCGAGATTGATGCTTGTGCCGGGGTAGGTGGCACTCTGCCCCTCGCCAGCGAGTCTGTGAATATCTCCCGCAGATGCAGGGCCAGTACCATCGCAAATGTTTTGTAGAAGTCCGCCGGGAATCCGTCTGGTCCTGGCGCCTTTCTCGCCTGCATGGAGTTGATGCTCTCCATGACTTCTCCAGTGCTGACAGTGCTTCCAGCCCCTGTTTCCTGTCCTCCCCCACAACTGGCATGTCCAACCCATTGAAGAACTGTTTCATCCCCAAGTCCCCTTTGGTGGGCTTGGAGGTGTACAGCCTCTGGTAGGAGACCTCAAATGCGACATTGACCTTTTCCGGCTCCCCTACTCGTTTGCCCTTGTTGACTCTAATCTGGACTATTTTCCTCATGGCTGCTGCTTTCTCAGCTGGTGAGCCAGCAGGCAGTTGGCTTTGTGTCCGTGCTCGTAAAGTGTCCCCCGTGCCTGGCGGAGTTGATGCACTGCTTTCCTTGTGGGAATTCCATTTGTAGCTTCTTCCTCTCGGCCTACGGTCAGAGCCGCGGAGTATCACCAGTTTACCTCCAGTATGGAGTTAACTATCTGTTGAGTAGCCACCCTCTCTTCTCTGTCTCTTTCACCCCTGATCACAGCATACAGCACTTCCCAGAGCGTGGAGAGTTGAGACCTCCCCATTCCGATTGTCAGTAATATACTCGTCCATGGCCTGTGATATTTTCTCACAGAAAGCCTTGGCGGCCAGGAGGCCGTGACAAACCTGCATGGGGGGTGCTGGGCCCGGCCCCTCTCCAACCTCACATCCATGTAGCGTGGAGCGTGGTCGGAGATTACGATCGCGGAGTGTTCTGCTCCTACGATCCCTGGAAGCACCGATTTCCCCACTACCAAGAAGTCAATCTGGGTGTATACGGTGTGCACCTGGAAGAAGAAGGGAACTCCTTCTCCCCTGGGTGGGTGAACCTCCATAGGTCCACTGCCCCCATTTGCTCCATTAACCGACCGAATTCCTTCGTCATATTAGAGGTCCTCCCTGTTTTGGGCTTCGACCAGTCTGCCCGTGGGTCCTATACACAGTTAAAATGATCAGTCGGTGTGTATCGATGTCGGGGATTTTCACCATGGTCTTCTTTATAAACATCATGTCGTACATGTTGACCCGGGCCACTGGTGCCCCATTCAGGACACCGCTGACCATGACATACCGCCCCCTGGGTCCGTAATCATCCTTATCAGAGTAAACGCCGTCCTCTTATTTAATAGAATGGCTGCCCCCCTGGCTCTCATCCCGTAGCAGGAATGGTAGGTCTGTCCCACCCAGTCCTTCCTTACCCACAGTCGTTTCTTCTCCCTCAGGTGCGTCTCTTGGAGGAAGACTATGTCGGCTTTTATACTTTTCAGGTGGGCAAAGACTCTGGACATTTTCACTGGGCCATTAAGTCCCCTTGACTTTCCAGGTGACTATTCTGATGGGGGGGGGTTGTGTTTTTTTTTGCCCCCCCCCCTCCTACGGGATCAACCATACTTACCTTGTGGATGCGCCTCTGCACTCTGGGGTTCCCCTTTGTTAGGGGGCCATCCAAAATGGCCATGGTCACCGTACTCACCATGAGGCCAGGCCCCTGCACTCCGTGATTGTCCTTTGTCCAATGGCCTGTTGTAGCCAGCCTAGAGCCCTTGCCATCCTTGTCCCTATCTTTCCACTATGATTCGTCCCCCCCCAACCCTTGTCTTCTCCACCCCTCGTATTATTGTCCCTCCTCCCTACTCTCCTTTCCCCTTTTACAGCCCTAGCTGTCCCCCATTGGTGTTGTGTACCCCTCCATTGCCAGGCGTTCTCTCCTCTGCGGGAGTTGCGGCATGGTCCCCCCCCCCCCCCATCGTTTGTACCTCCTGGCACTAGCTTTTCTGCTAGTGTGGCGCCCCCCCCCCCCTCCTGGGGTTGGTTATGTGCCTAACCTTCACTCCGCTAGATGTTTTCCCCTCCTTCTCACTGGCTCCTTGTCTACGCTCCCCTTGTCCCTTCCTTCCTACATTCGGCTCCCGTATTCAGAGCAAGGCAGTGCAGTCCCGCGCAAATTGTCCCTCAGCTTCATTCAGTCCCTTATTTTGGTGATCTTTTTGCCGCTAGCGTTGCTGCTGGTTTCCCAGCCTGTTTTCCTGGACAAATTGGTCCGCACCTGCGGAGGGTCGTGAAGAAAAGCTCCCTGCCCTGGAATGTGACCCAGAGTTTAGTCGGGTAGAGCATGCCAAACTTCATTTTGCTCTTGCACAGGGCCACCTTCGCCCTATTGAACTCCGCCCGGCCCTTGGCCAGGTCTGCCTCAATGCCCTGATATATCCTGATCTGGTGCCCTTCCCAGTTGCCTAGCCCAGCACAGGATTCTTTCCCCGTCTTGGTTCAGTGCATTTTGACGATTGTCGCCCTCAGCTGCTCTCCGGCCCGGAGTGACTGGTGGGCTCGGTTTATTTCTGACAGGGTGGGGAAGCTGTCCCTTCCTTTCAGGTTTCCCAACTTCTGGGCCACAGTCTGTGGGGTCCCTGCCTCCAATCCCTTCCGGCAGGTCCACTATCCTGAAGTTTTGGCACCGTGATCGGTTCTCTTGGTCCTCTATTTTCCCTTTTAGTCTTCCCTGCGTCGGGGCCAACCTTGCCATTTCCGTCTCCAGGGCGGCGATACAGTCGCTCTGATCTGTTGAGGCTTTTTCTCGTTCCTTGGTGGTGTTCCCCTGGGCCTCCCGTTTCCTCTCTGCTTTGTCCAGGGCCACCAGTATGGTGGCCAGAGCCTCTGCGAAGGCCAGCTTGACCGCAGCTTGAATGTCGGTCTTTATCTCTTCTCTGAGCTCCTGAGTTCCCTGGAGAGGAACTTCCTCCCTCCGGTGAGGGGGAGCCCCGTGTGCAGTTTGCCGATCCCTCTCGTTCTGATGTGGCCGACTAACATAGTAAATAGAAGCAGGAGGAGACCATTCAGCCCTTCGAGCCTGCTTTGCCATTCATTATGATCATGGCTGCTCATCAAGTTCAATACCCTGATCCCGCCTTTCCCCATATCTCTTGATCCCTTTAGCCCCTAAGAGCTATATCTAATTCCATTTTGAAATTACACAGCGTAGGCGCACGGTGGCACAGTGGTTAGCGCTGCTGCCTCACGGCGCCAAGGACCCGGATTCGATCGCGGTCCCGGGTCAGTCTGTGTGGAGTTTGTGCATTCTCCCCCCCACAACCCAAATATGTGCAGGGTAGGTGGATTGGCCATGCTAAATTGCCCCTTAATTGGGAAAAAAGAGTTGGGTGCTCTAATTTTTTTAAAAAAATTACACAACATTTTGGCCTCAACTACTTTCTGTGGTAGCGAATTCCACAGATTCACCACTCCCTGGGTGAAGAAATTTTTCATCTCAGTCTTAAAAAGTTTACCACTAATCCTCAAACTATGACCCCTAGTTCTGGACTCCCCCACCATCGGGAACATTCTTTCTGAATCTACCCTGTCGAATCCTCCCACAGTCCAAAGATAAGCAGGTTAGGTGGGGTTGCAGAATTACAGGTATAGGGCAGGGTTGTGGGCTAGATAGTGTGCTCTTTCAGAAGGTCCATGTGGACGTCATGGGCCAAATGGCCTCCTTCTGCACTTTGGGGATTCTATGGGTCCAATATTTATCCCACAGTCAAAATCACGATTTAAAAATAATCTGGTCATCGCCAAGATTGCAGAGTGTGGGAGCTTGCCTTGCGCAAAATGGCTGCCGTGACGATACTTCAAAAGCCTTTCATTGGCCGTGAGGTTGTGACAGATCCTGTACAAACACAAGCCTTTCAGTTGGTATCTTTAAAATAAATGGAAAACACTGCGCTGACCCTGTCTTAATGTTTTTCTCCTTTATTCGCAGTTCCATTTTTTCCTGTTGTTATTAATGCGCGAAACCTTTATTGAGGCTTTAACTAAAACTCCTTTTCGTTTAAATAAGGGCCAGAAGATGCCCTGAGTTTCCCAGGGCCTGGACAGCAGGAAAGGCTGGCAATGATGTTCATCTCACTGTAAAACAGTTGCCAGGGCGACCCACTTGGCATCATAATGCCTGTGATTGGTCAGAGGACAGCCAAACTTTTTTTAAGGGAATGACAATCCATCGCTCTTAATTAGATCCACTCCTGAGTGGATGCATCCGTTGGTGAGTTGAAGGAGAACAATTTCATCAGTGGTGACATTCCCACTTGCAGCTCACGCAGGCGACAGTCAGTTGAAATCCCTGCCTCTAGAGGAGAGGTTGAATGTGTTGGGGGACTGTACTCAATGGAGTTTAGAAGAATGAAAAGCGACCATATTGAGACATATCGGATTCTCAGGGGGCTTGACAGGGTAGATACAGAGCAGTTGTTTCCCCTTGTGGGAGAGCCTAGGTCCAGAGGGCATTATCTCAGAGTAAGAGGTCGCCCATTTAAATCAGAGGAGGAATTTCTTCTCCCAGAGTAGGGAATCTGTGGAACTCTTTACCACAGAGAGCTGTAGAGGTTGAGATCGACAGATTTTTAATCAGAGGGAATCAAAGGTTTATGGGGATTGGGCGGGAAACTGGAGTCGAGGATTATACCAGATCAGCCGCGATCTCATTGAATAGCAGAGACAGAATGGGCCGAATGGCCTACTTGTGCTCCAACGTCCTGTGGAAGCGAGGGTGTTGGTCTGAGAATACTAGGCCACCCTCCTGGTGAGATATCTGCATCCAACAGGAGTTCCAACCTCTGCACAGCCCACCCTGGTCCCTTAATGACCTGTCCAGATAGAAGTGTACTTTTCATGTGGGCATGGCTGGCAGGCCAGCATTTGCTGTCCATAATTGCCCTCAAAATGTGCAGCGGTTTGGTACAACTGAATGGCTTGTGCAGACATTTTAGGAGACAGGAGACGACCACACCATCTTGAATCTGGAGTCACATGTAGACCAAACCTCAACGGTTATCGGTGAACCAGATGGGTTTTTACAACAATGTTCATTTCACACCCATTGCTTGAATGTGGGTATCAGAAACGTAATGACCATTTGGCGTTATTTTCATGGGATTCTTTCTCAATCTGTTCACGGGTTGAGGGTGCTGTCGGCTAGGCCTAGCATTTATCGTCGATCCCGGATAGCCCTTGAACTGATTCGCTTGCTGGGCCATTTCTGAGGCAGTAGTTAAGAGTCAGCCGCATTGCTGTGGATCTGGAGTAACGTGCAGGCCAGCCCAGCTAAGGACGGCAGATTTCCTCAGTGGACCAGATGGGGTTTTTTTTTTAACAAGGTTGATAAGTTTCACGGTCGCCATTACTAAGACTAGCATTTTTTTCCAGACTTTATTAACTAATATTAAATTCACCAGTTGCCATGGTGGGGGTTTGCCTGGGCCTCTGGATTACTAGCCCAGTGACATTACCACTCAGCACCATCGGAGTCAGAGATTGAGCTTCTGGTTGGGAATACAGTGGGAAAAGTGGGGCTGTGAGGGAAGAGATAACTGATGCAGTGCTGAGCTGCTGACTACAACACGGCAGAGGCACAGGCGTGTCAGTTTGTGCCCTCGTTTCCACATAGGCCACTGTTACATTTCAGGATGATGGTTTATGGAGTGAATCCAGAATGTTCTATAACTCATGGATGCTTCCTATGCAGCCTCTCTGGCTGTCCCACTGCTCATTCGCTCGCCTCGCTTTCCCACATCAACAGAGCAAAACCCAACAGAGCAAGCCAATCCCAACCCCAAGGAAAGGTCAATCAGAGCCACTTGATGGAACCTACTGGTTAGAAACCAACCCCCAGTGGTTATTGGTTAATGAACAATCCCTGCAGCCTATCACTCAGTGGCACAGTGGTTAGCACTGCTGCCTCACAGCCCAATGGACCTGGATTCAATTCCGACCTTTGGTGACTGCGTGGAGTTTGCACACTTGCCCTGTAACTGCGTAGGTTCCTCCCAAAGAAGTGCAGGTTAGTAGATTTTCAGGGTTATGGTGAGGGACTGGCCTAGGTTGTGTGCTCTTTCAGAGGGTTGGGTGCCAGCTCGATGGGCTGAAAGGCCTCCTTGTGCACAATAGATACTCTATGAAACCCCAGTCTTTCAGTTAGTAATCAAGCCGGCCGGTTAAGGGCTCTCCATCAGCGACTGTAGCCTGGGACTATTGGGTATCAGAGGCCTGGTTCATTGTTTTTAAATTCGACCATGGGATGTGAACCCATTTATTACCCGTCACTAATTGTCCTCGAGAAAGTGTGGTCCATGTTGTGTAAATACAACCACAGTGAGTTGCAGGATGGTGACCCAGCGACAGTGAAGGAACGGCGACGTATTTCCAAGTCAGGATGCTGATCGACTCGGAGGGGAACCCCCAGGTGGTGGGGCTCCCAGGTATCTGCTGGCCTGCTTCTTTCCAGGTCATGGGTTGGGACGGTGCTGTCCAAGGAGCCTTGGCGAGTTTTCACAGGGCATCTTGCATACGGTGCATGCAGCTGCCACAGGGCATCTTGCATAGGGTGCATGCAGCTGTCACAGTGTGGGGATGGGAATGTTGAAGGCAGTGGATGGGAGGCCAATTAAGTGAGGCTGCTTTGGCCTGGATGGTGTTGAGCTTTGCGAGGATTGTTGGAGCTGCACTCACCTTGCCAAGCATCAGAGTGAATGCATGCGGCAGTGGGCAAGACAACCAGGCCTCATGCTAACAGATGAAGAATTCTGGCAGCCAAGAGTGTGGGGCGGGAGGGGGGGGGCGGCGGCCATGACTTTAAAATTTGAACTAAGGGTGACGTCAGGAAGCAGTGTGTGGAAAGTTGGAACTCCATGTTGAGTCTAGTGGATCAATTGTAAATTCCAAATCTTGTGATGGTATAGATTATCAATGCGAAACCAAGGCAGGGCAGAAAGAATGAAGATGTTGATCAGCCATGGTCCACTGGAATGGACCAGGAGGTGCCGGAGGGGCCCAATGAACTTCAGTCACTTCCCTATCCCACGCCGCCATGTTGTGTCCCATTGAAAGGAGAAATGCAGAGACACCAAGTGCTTTGGAAGACATTACATATGAAGAGGGGGGAAAAAAAACAAGGAGAGATCTCTCGCCATCCAAAGCACCTAATTCTACAAAAAAATATTGTTTGCAGGAGAGGGGGAAAAAATAAACTCCATTTTACAAAATAAATTTTACACAAACAAAACAAAACCTTTATTTTTATATAATATATCTATATATATATATTTATATATATGTGTGTATATGTATGCATTTGTGTGTGTGTGTGGGAAGTGTGTAAAATTTTGATTTTAAATTACAGAATAGCAAAATAATCTCTTCGCCCTCCCCAACCCAAAAAAGGACCTTGAGCCATCGGGAAAGCAGGGGCTAGTCCCAGTTCCGTGACCGGGCCCCATTGTGTCAACGTTAGGCTTCTAAATACGGATGATATAACTTGGTTTTCCGAACCCATCCTCTTATCAGGCAAGCAAAGGGGAGGAAACAAAAAAACAACCCACGAGCTCAGGGATGGGGGTGTGGGGGGGTAACAGCAACACCGCTGCCCGGAGGGAGCTCACCGCCTCGCAGAAAGACGAGGTTACACCATCGGCAGAGGACGAACAGGCTGCGGTTTCCTCTGATGGAAAAGAGAAGGTGGAGGGGAATCTCCATTAGAGAGGCCTTAAAAACTACCAAAGATTTTATCTCTGCCCCCTCCCGTCCCCCCCTCCCCCTCCTCAATTGGAGCAGGCACAGAGCGTTCCCACTGCTGGGGAGAGACCAGAACGAGGGATCGTAAACATGAGGAAGTCACCAAAGATACCCACAGGGTGTTTCAGAATGGACGCCCTTTACCCAGAGTGTGGTGAGAAGGCGGAACCCGCTGCCAGCACTGAACAGGTGAGCTGAATACCATTTCAAGACAAAGTCCAGCAGGCGAGTGAGTGGTAGAAGGAGGAAAGGGAGGTTAGGAGTTAAGACGAGGGTAGGTCGGCGGCTCAAAGCCAGCGGTTGGGCAGAAGGAGCTGCGGGGGGGGCTGTGGAATCCTATCAGAACCACTAATTTCCCTGTGATCAGGCGTGCCTATCTAATGGTGAAGCAACATGTTGTGACGCCAACTTGCCCAAGTGGATACCATTACCCTCTTTGCCACCTAAACAGCTAACAGCCGGCCCGTCACTGGCTTGTTTAGTGCGTCGGGAGGACACATGGGCAGTGTAAACCCTGTCTAAGGGGAATCTTGCTCTGCAGGTACCAGGTTTCCCACCTTGAAAATGGAGTAAAACTCTGTGGGTCTACTGGCTTCACCAACAGGACGTGTTCCGCTTGCTAAGGCCGCTTCCTAAATAGTTGGGCGGAGGGGGAAGGGGGGTTAGCAAGTGACTTAATTCTCCACACCTCTGCCCAGCTTTTACACAAATGAACAGGAAGCTCAAAATGAAAAGGTGAATAAAGCGTGCTGACAGGGAGATGTTCCTTCAGACTTCAGCAACAGCGTGCAAGGCAGAGAGGGAGAGCGAGCGTGCAAGGCAGAGAGGGAGAGTGAGCGTGCAAGGCAGAGAGGGAGAGCGAGCGTGCAAGGCAGAGAGGGAGAGCGAGCGTGCAAGGCAGAGAGGGAGAGCGAGCGTGCAAGGCAGAGAGGGACAGCGAGCGTGCAAGGCAGAGGGAGAGCGAGTGTGCAAGGCAGAGAGGGCGAGCGAGCGTGCAAGGCAGAGAGGGAGAGCGAGCGTGCAAGGCAGAGAGGGAGAGCGAGCGTGCAAGGCAGAGAGGGAGAGCGAGCGTGCAAGGCAGAGGGAGAGCGAGCGTGCAAGGCAGAGAGGGAGAGCGAGCGTGCAAGGCAGAGAGGGAGAGCGAGCGTGCAAGGCAGAGAGGGAGAGCGAGCGTGCAAGGCAGAGAGGGAGAGCGAGTGTGCAAGGCAGAGAGGGAGAGCGAGTGTGCAAGGAAGAGAGGGAGAGCGAGCGTGCAAGGCAGAGAGGGTGAGCGAGCGCGTAAGGCAGAGACAGAGCACTCAAGGCAGAGAGAGACAGAGAGCACTCAAGGCAGAGAGCGCACAAGGCAGAGACAGAGAGCATACAACGCAGAGGTAGAGAGCGCGCAAGGTAGACAGACAGAGCGCACAAGGCAGAGAGAGCAAGGCAGGGAGAGAGAACGAGGCAGCGAGGGAGAGCAAGGCAGGGAGAGAGAGCAAGGCAGGGAGAGAGAGCAAGGCAGAGAGAGAGAGCAAGGCAGAGAGAGAGAGCAAGGCAGAGAGAGAGAGCAAGGCAGAGAGAGAGAGCAAGGCAGGGAGAGAGAGCAAGGCAGGGAGAGAGAGCAAAGCAGGGAGAGAGAGAGAGCAAGGCAGGGAGAGAGAGAGAGCAAGGCAGGGAGAGAGAGCAAGGCAGGGAGAGAGAGCAAGGCAGGGAGAGAGAGCAAGGCAGGAATGAGAGAGACAGACAGACAGAGGGTGCAAGATAGAGGGGGAACAAATCATGAGGTAAAGAAAAAGGCAAAAGCATGCAGAGCGAGGAGGTGTTGTGGCCAGGGTCAGTGTCCCTGCCTCTAAAGCAGAAGCTCTGGGTTCGATTCCCACCCCAGGACTTGATGGTCAAGGAAGGTATGTTCATAACAGTGAAACTTGGTGAATGTGTCAACCGGTAAAATCCTTCCAAACAGGCCAATGTCTGGTGGCAAGAATGGGGGACTCCTGGTCAGCTGGATTTGAAGTGGCGCCCGCCCGTCAATATAAGCCTCTGGTGACAGGCGTTCCAGGAAAAAACTCGCTCTGGGAACAGATTAAATTCTATCTTGTGCACCATAGGTGCCGGAAGAAAAACAACAAACAGCACAAAAAGAGGACAACAGGACAGAGAAATGCACACAGGGAGAACCTACAGAGCGAGAGGGGGGAGAGGGAGAGATAGAAAGGAAGGACACACATGCAACGTCGAGAAGCAGAGGGAGTCAGTCTGGGAATGAGGGGTACGAGTCTCAGACACAGAGAAGGAACAGGGCAGAAGGCAGAACAGGTCAATGGGCAACTGGAGCAGAGCACAAACATAGAGAGGATTAATTTACATAGGGGACAAGGAGGGAGGAGGAAGAGAGCCTTCTACATAATCCCTTGTGACTCCCGTCTCAGTCCGATATACATCAATCTCAAGTCAATGCACAGTCCCATCCACATTTCCCCCTCCCCCGCAGCACCCCAGTCTGAACCCGCCAGGGCCTCTGGCACAGCCTGATTCACATCCCCCTGGTCCTCAGCACAGTCTGATCCACATCCCCCAGAAACCCTGACACAGTCTAACCCACCCAGGAACAGTCTGATCCACATCCTCCTGCACCCCGAGCAGGATCTGAGCCCCCCCACCCACCGTTCCACCTTGGTCCATAACTCTGGCTGCACAATTGGCCTGCTCCTGTTTGATTCCCCTTCGCCCATAACGGTGTTATCGCCACGTGGCCAGCTCAGGTTTGTCTCTGTGTGAGGGCACATACTCCAGCATCCTATGACAGAGAGCAAAAGGAATCAAGCCTGTCAAAGACTTCCAAAGATTAAAAACAGTTGACGTGAAATCCTGAAACCCTGATGTGCCCGGCGCCGATCAGGAGCCCGATTCGAGAGAAGCTGCTTTAGTTTGGCACTTGGCTCTTTGCCGTCTCCCTCCAGTTCCCCGGACTCCTGCCTGCCGGATTGGCCTGGTTTTCGGAGTGTCTGCTAAAATATGGAGGAGCCGCCCCACTCCACCAGGTACTGCACCTTGTTGTCCAGCGTCAGTCTGCGGGCAAGGATTCGCACAGTCTCACCCCGCGCCAGTCTGCCCATTGCCCCGAAGTAGCTGTTGACCGACGAACGCAGGTAGGAAAGTGGCAGGTCGTCATCGCTGGAGTCACACGGAGACCGGGTATCCATCGGGTTGTCAGAACCGTCCTCCTCCTCCTCGTCATCCTCCTCTTCCTCGTCCTCTTGCTCCGTCTCAGCAGGGTCGAGTAGATGCTCATCCACACCCTCCTCTCCATCCGACAGGCGGCCACTGGTGCCAACAGCCTTCGCTTGATTGCCCGAGTTCTCGCTGAGATGCAAAAGAGGGGAAGAAGGGTTAAGTCAATCAGCCATCTGAATGGCAGGCGTCAGTACTGTGAGCAGGAGGGAGAGAGGTGGCGAGCAAGCATCGCAAGCGGGAGGGAGAGCGGGTGGAGAGAGTCTGCGAGCAGGAGGGTGAGCCTGTGGAGAGAGTCTGCAGGCGGGAGGGTGAGCGTGCGGAGTCCCGCGAGCAGGAGGAGAGAGTACAAGTGGGAGGGTGGGCGGGTGGAGAGTAGTGCGAGCAGGAGGGAGAGTGGGTGGAGAGATTACTGAGAGCGTAAGGGTGGAGGGAGAGAGTACCGCGAGGAGGGAAAACGGATGGAGAGAGTACTACGAACGGGGGGAGCGGGTGGTGACAATACTACGAATGGGAGGGAGAGTGAGTGTTATACCCTGTAACACACAGTGTGTTATATAATATATACAGGAGTGTTATACCCTGTAACACAGTGTGTTATATAATATATACAGAGTGTTATACCCTGTAACACACAGTGTGTTATATAATATATACAGGAGTGTTATACCCTGTAACACAGTGTGTTATATAATATATACAGAGTGTTATACCCTGTAACACACAGTGTGTTATATAATATATAGAGTGTTATACCCTGTAACACACAGTGTGTTATATAATATATACAGAGTGTTATACCCTGTAACACACAGTGTGTTATATAATATATACAGAGTGTTATACCCTGTAACACACAGTGTGTTATATAATATATACAGAGTGTTATACCCTGTAACACACAGTGTGTTATATAATATATACAGAGTGTTATACCCTGTAACACACACTGTGTTATATAATATATACAGAGTGTTATACCCTGTAACACACAGTGTGTTATATAATATATACAGAGTGTTATACCCTGTAACACAGTGTGTTATATAATATATACAGAGTGTTATACCCTGTAACACACAGTGTGTTATATAATATATACAGAGTGTTATACCCTGTAACACACAGTGTGTTATATAATATATACAGAGTGTTATACCCTGTAACACACAGTGTGTTATATAATATATACAGAGTGTTATACCCTGTAACACACAGTGTGTTATATAATATATACAGTGTTATACCCTGTAACACACACTGTGTTATATAATATACACAGAGTGTTATACCCTGTAACACAGTGTGTTATATAATATATACAGAGTGTTATACCCTGTAACACACAGTGTGTTATATAATATATACAGAGTGTTATACCCTGTAACACACAGTGTGCTATATAATATATACAGGAGTGTTATACCCTGTAACACACAGTGTGTTATATAATATATACAGAGTGTTATACCCTGTAACACACAGTGTGTTATATAATATATACAGAGTGTTATACCCTGTAACACAGTGTGTTATATAATATATACAGAGTGTTATACCCTGTAACACACAGTGTGCTATATAATATATACAGGAGTGTTATACCCTGTAACACACAGTGTGTTATGTAGTATATACAGGAGTGTTATACCCTGTAACACACAGTGTGTTATATAATATATACAGAGTGTTATACCCTGTAACACAGTGTGTTATATAATATATACAGAGTGTTATACCCTGTAACACACAGTGTGCTATATAATATATACAGGAGTGTTATACCCTGTAACACAGTGTGATATATAATATATACAGAGTGTTATACCCTGTAACACAGTGTGATATATAATATATACAGAGTGTTATACCCTGTAACACACAGTGTGCTATATAATATATACAGGAGTGTTATACCCTGTAACACAGTGTGATATATAATATATACAGAGTGTTATACCCTGTAACACAGTGTGATATATAATATATACAGGAGTGTTATACCCTGTAACACAGTGTGATATATAATATATACAGAGTGTTATACCCTGTAACACAGTGTGGTATGTAGTATATACAGGAGTGTTATACCCTGTAACACAGTGTGTTATATAATATATACAGGAGTGTTATACCCTGTAACACACAGTGTGTTATGTAATATATACAGAGTGTTATACCCTGTAACACACAGTGTGTTATATAATATATACAGGAGTGTTATACCCTGTAACACACAGTGTGTTATATAATATATACAGGAGTGTTATACCCTGTAACACACAGTGTGTTATATAATATATACAGAGTGTTATACCCTGTAACACACAGTGTGTTATATAATATATACAGGAGTGTTATACCCTGTAACACACAGTGTGTTACATAATATATACAGAGTGTTACCAACTGTGTTGCAGTGAAATGCAGTAACATGGGGAGAATTTGTGCCAGAGCTTTTAAGATAAATTAGTTTGTGCTTGAAGCAGAAAACGTTGCAGGGTCTCGGTGTGGATGACAGGACAAAGACAGTGAGATTGGTTCGGGACTTCTTGTGATGGGCAAAAATATCTCCTTCATGGGGCCGCCATCCAGATTTCAAATGGCTCCTTTGTTGCACAGAACCAAGTCCCTACATTTGGCTGCACGGTGGCACAGTGGTTAGCACTGCTGACATACTGTAGCAGGGACCCAGGTTCAATTCCGACCTCGGGTGACTGTGTGGAATTTCCACATTCTCCCTGTGTCTGCGTGGGTTTCCTTTGCTGCTCCGGTTTCCTCCCACAGTCCAAGGAAGTGTAGGTGGGGTGGCTCGGCCATGATAAAATTGCCCTTAAGTGTTCAAAGATGCGCAGCTTAGGCGGCATTTTGGGGTTACGGGAATAGGCCGGGGCTGGGTCATCTTTCAGAAGGTGTGTGGAGGCCCGATGGCCTCCTTCTGCACTGTGGGAATTCTAAGATTCTATGGCTTGTGTGGCAGGATGTCACAGTGCGGTGTGGGTTGTGGGACTGGGGAGGAATGTGGGTAAGGGACATACGATGAGCAACCAGACTCACCCATATTCAAACGAGGAGGAGGACGATGACTCCAGGCTGCGGACATTGTTGGAAGATGGCTGAATTGACGCGTACATCATCTTTGGAGGTGTTCTAGCAAAAGAGGAGAGCGAGAGTGAAAAGGTGGTCCGGCCTCCTTCTCCCTGCACCACAATCCGCAGGCTTATTTACACATCGAGCCGTCCTAAAACTGGAATGCACTGCTTAAACTCAATCGGCAGACTGGGCCTCCTCCTGTCCCTTTATGGCTTAATCGCAACTTTGAAAATGAATGATGTAAATACTTGAAGTGGCACCTTAATGTGAGTTACTCCCCCAGGATTCCCAGCCTCTGACCTGCTCTGATAGCCACAGTATTTATATGGCTGGTCCAGTTCAGTCTCTGCTCAATGGTTAGATTCTCTCTTACATAGAAAATAACAGGAGGAGGCCATTCGGCCCTTCGAGCCTGCTCCGCCATTCATTATGATCATGGCTGGTCATCCAATTCAATATCCTTATCCCGCTTCCTCCCCACATCCTTTGATCCCCTTCGCTCTAAGTGCCACATCTAACTGCTTCTTGAAAACATACAATGTTTTGGCCTCAACGACTTCCTGTGGTAATGAATTCCACAGTCCGACCACTCTCTGGGTGAAGAAATGTCTCCTTATCTCTGTCCTAAATGGTTTCCCCCATATCCTCCAATTGTGACCCCTGGTTCTGAACACCTCTACCACTGGGAGCATCCTTCCTCTTGAGTTGGAGATGGTCACTGCCAGGCAGTCTCTTTGTAATATCTGAAGGGCTAACCTTGCACAACCTCCAGGGTTGGAATGTCTACTCTGTCGCTCAGTGGCCAAGGGTACATGACCATGGCCCTCCAAACAGCTGTAGCCCTACTGAGTAGCGCACAACCTTCCATGTATAGATCCAATACGATGAATAGAAGGATCGTCCAGCAGGTGCCTAGGAATCCTTGCCATCATTCGGTCTATCCTCAGCCCAGAAGATGGGCCTAAAACCAAGGGGGTGAAGACAAACGTCCAGAGCTTCCCACACACCCCAATCCCACCACTTGTGACTCGTCCACTTACCTTTCCGTGCTCTCCCGGATGGGGCACGTGTTGGCGCTGCCTCTGCAGCCCTGATAGGACTGGTTGGGGCTGGAAGGATTCGCTACCACGTTCTGCAGGCACAAAAACACCAAAGCGTCAGCTTGTACACAGCGCTTGCATCAGCCCCCCCCCGACCACCAGCACAAAAGTGGCTGAAGACCAGGTTGAGAGACCTTATCCACAAATCTGTAACATCGACTCTCTCAGCGTGTCCCGTGCCAATCATTCAACTAAATCAAACTGCTCAGGGCTGCAGTTCTCAGTAACCAAGGAACCTCGTACAGGCCGGAACGGAAATCTGGAACTCCCTCCGCCCCAAAGGGTTATGGATGGCGTGGGTCAATTGGAACTTTCAATATGGAGCTCCATAGATTTTGTTGGGCAGGTGTATCGAGGGGTGTGAAGCAAAGATGAGCAAATGGAGTTGAGATGCAGAACGGTGGAACAGACTAGAAGGACTGAATGGCCCCTTTCTCTATTCCCTTTGTATGACACACACATGTCCACCTGCGTTATCTGCTTTACATGATTCCTCTCTCAATCTTTCCCCCGTTTGCCTATGCGCTGATCTCTTCCCCGGCTGAGCGTGTTGAGGGTTACACAGTCAAGGTGGGTGACTGGAGCATTGATAAGTCAATAATTTAAGTCAATGGTGGAGCAAACCCGAGGGGCTGATTGGTCTAATCCTCTTCCTACGATCCTAAGGACTTCTGGTTGCCTTCTTCTCTCAGTTGGATTTTCAGGCCCTCAGCCTCTCTTCACCCCCTCGCAAATCTCTCTCCGACCTCCTGCCCACACGCTCTCTCTCGCTCTATACAACCCAACCACCACCACATTCTTCCCGGCAACCCCACCACCCCAGGCTGGTTACCTGACTGATGGCTTTCTGCAGCAGCCGACGTGCTCGTCTGGTCTTCAGCTCGTACAGGTCCTGCGGGTCTCTGTGGCGAGGGGTTCTCTTGGCCTTCAGCTTCTTCATCCCCTCGAGCATGGACCTGGAGTGGGAGGGGACGAGGAGGGAGTGGGGGACGGAGGTGCACAAATAATGTCAAACCCCTTCAAAATTTGCCCTTCCTAAGGGATGGTACATAGCGTTGTGGGCACTGCACTGAGCCAAAAGGAGGAGAAGGGGGGGGACGGACAGAAGGGCACAAAGCAGTTGTACCATATTCCCCATGACTCCCTGTTCATACTCCCCGCCCGCCCGCCAGCTCCAACCTCAGAGTCAGGGTAAACAGCCGGTTCAGGCTGGACCACATCAAAAAAGGCAAGGAGCAGAAATTATTTCCTCACCCTTGATCTGAAGTGGCTGTTTAATGGGAATTGACACAAACGACCCGAGGGGAGATGAGGACTAACAAAACAAAATCTCGTATCGCAACAGTTGTTGTGATCTGCAATGCGCTGGATCAATTGTAACTTCCCGAAGGAAGTTGGATAAGTACTGAAGCTGGTACATGTGGAGAAATAAGAGGGAGTGCGACTAATGGATAGATTTTTAAAGGAGGTGGCACTGGTATGATGGGCCGAATGGTCACCTCCTGTGCTGTATCATTCTAAGAAGTGGGGATACTTGTTTTTATTTGTGCAGGGGCCTCCCCACTCCCCTTTACTAATATGCCACTTGAAGCCTTCCAGTGTCCGATAATCATGTATAACCGTTAACCATTTGCAGCAACATCGAATTCCAGTTGCTGGTTATGGTGTATCAGGTGCTGCCTAAAATCTGGGCAGAAAGGGCTGTGCTGAGTCACTAATTCAACTATCCCATTTCCATCTCCTTTACCCTTACACCATCATTTGTCATTTAATCTTTCCTGCCTGTCGCAAACCGCTCCCTCCGTGACACCCTGATGCACTTCTCCATCACCACAATACCCCATCGCCTTCCCACATAATCACAGATGTTTGTGAAAATGATATAGAAGAAAATGTCGGGGGGGGAGATAACAGTTTGCAGATGACGCGGGATGGTTGACTGTAAAGAAGGTCTTAGGTTACAGGAGAATATGGGTGGCTGGTAGATTTAACCCTGAAAAGTGTGAGGTGATGCACTTTGGAAAGAGCAACACGACACTGGAGTACTGTGAATGGCCGGATACTAGGAAGCTCAGAGAACAGAGGGATCTTAGTGTGTTTGTCCACAGATCCCTGGCAGGACAGGTGAATAGGGTAAATAAGAAGGCATACTTGCCTTTATCAGTCGTGGAATAGATTATAAGAGCAGGGCAGTTATACATAGATACATACAGAGAAGATAGGAGCAGGAGGAGGCCTTTTGGCCCTTCGAGTCTGCTCCATTCATCACGATCATGGCTGATCATCCAACTCAATAGCCTAATCCTGCTTTCCCCCCATAGCCTTTGATCCCATTCTCCCCAAGTGCTATATCTAGCCACCTCTTGAATATATTCAAAGTTTTAGCATCAACTACTTCCTGCGATAATGAATTCCACAGGCTCACCACTCTTTCTGTGAAGAAATGTCTCCTCATCTCTGTACGAAATGGTTTACCCTGAATCCTCAGACTGTGACCCCTGGTTCTGGACACACCCATCATTGGTAACATCTTCCCTGCATCGACCCTGTCTAGTCCTGTTGGAATTTTAAAAATCTCTATGAGATCCCAAGGACTTTGGTGAGGAGTACGGTGTTCAGTTCTGGTCGCCACACGATAGGAAGGATATGACTGCACCAGAGAGGGCCCAGAGGAGATTCACCAGGAAGTTGCCTGGGATGGAGCGCGTTAGCTATGAGGAGAGGCTGGCTAAGCTCGCGTTGTTTTCTTTGGAGCAGAAAAGCTGAAGGGGGGACACCTGATTGAGGTGTGTAAAATAATGAGGGGCATGGGCAGGGTGGGTATAAAGCCACTGTTCCCCTTAGTTGGAAGAGTCAATAACAAGGGGATAAGTTTTAAGGTGAAAGGCAGGAGGTTGAGAAGAGATCTGAGGAATACTCTTTTCACCCAGAGGGTGGTGAGAATCTGGGTGCACTGCCTGACAGGGTAGCTGAGGCAGGAAACCTCACAATCTTTAAAAAGTACTTGGATGAGCAACATTCAAAGATGTGGGCCAAGTGCTGATAAATGGGATTAGTGTAGATTAGTATCTTTTGTCGGTCCAGGCTTGATGGGCCTCTTCTGGACATAGAACATACAGTGTAGAAGGAGGCCATTCGGCCCATCGAGTCTGCACCGACCCACCTAAGCCCTTCACTTCCACCCTATCCCCATAATCCAATAACCCCTCCTAACCTTTTTGGACACTAAGGGCAATTTATCATGGCCAATCCACAACCTGCACGTCTTTGGACTGTGGCAGGAAACCGGAGCACCCGGAGGAAACCCACGCAGACACGGGGAGAACGTGCAGACTCCGCGGTCTCCCCTACATTGGAGAGACTAAACAGGCTGGGTGACTGCTTTGCAGAACACCTTTGCTCAGTCCGCAAGCATGACCACAACCTTCCTGTCTCTTACCATTTTAACTCATCATCATGTCCTCATGCCCACAAGTCTGCCCTTGGCCTGCTGCAAGGTTCTGGTGAAGCCCAAGGTTCTGGTGAAGCCCAAGGGTCCGGTGAAACCCAAGGGTCCAGTGAAACCCAAGGCAAACTGGAGAAACAAGACCTCATCTTTACAGCCTTCCGGACTCAACATTGAGTTCAACAACTTCAGGCCATGATTGCCCTCCATTTTGATTTTTTTTCTCAACCCTCTCCTCCGCAGGCCCATCTGTCACTTGTTCTTCAGCTCTGCTTTCACCTTTGTTCTGCTATGAACCCATTCTTCTACCTTACTTGTATGCCACTATTAGCACCCTATTTAGTCTTTAACACGTCCATTAGCATTCCATTTGTCTTGTGTCTGTGTCATCCTGGTCAATCTCGCCTGAGCTCCAACCTATCACTGACTGCGCCACCCCCACTTGAACAATCTAAAATCCATCACATTTCTCCTTCCCTATAGGGACTCGAAACATTAACTCTGCTTCTCCCTCCAAACCTGCTGAGTCTTCCCAGTCTTTTCTGCTTTCATTGCAGCCCCTCCCCCGTTTGTTCTTCCTTCCCCCTCCCCTGTGCTGGAGTAAAACCGGTTACATCGCAAGCTTGAGTTCTGAGGAAATGTCATTGACCCGGAATAGAACATAGAACAGTACAGCACAGAACAGGCCCTTCGGCCCGCCATGTTGTGCCGAGCTTTGTCCGAAACCAAGATCAAGCTATCCCACTTTTTCTTTCACCCGCCCCGGAGTCTGCCCTGACCTGCTTGGCATTGCCGGCTTCTTCCTCAAGTAAATCACATTTGGATAATGTTCATTTTGTGCCGTTCAACCTTTCTAAATGTCCTCCAAGTGCATGTTGGAGTTGTAGTTTCCACTGAAAATGATGAATACAAGTAGGGACAACACAGGGGCGCAGGCTGAATAACTGGGCGACATCATTTCATTAATCGTGCACTGAGATAGGGCGATAGCCTTTGTCGTATTTTAAGGGGTTCATCTCTCATTTTGGCTGTTTGACCCGTCCCTCAAGGGGTGGCGATTGTCCCTTACTTCTCGGACAGCCTGTGGGGACATTGACCCCAGGTGAGTCTGAGTGATTCCAGTGGGACTGCGATGGAGCCATCCAGCAGAGAGATGATAATGTTGTGACTCAATGAGATAAAGTGGAAGCTTATTTGATTTTGACCCAACCCCCTCCTTGCTGCTATGGCCTCAGTCAAACCTCAATCACGACCCCCACTTTTACAATCACCAATAAACTCCCTTTCCCCGCCCCAAACTCTGGTCTAAGCGTCCTTTATATTACTCCACACTGTTGTGCCTGACTATAGTTTTGTTGGGCAAGGAATAAAGTCAGGCACAACTAAAGGGTGACAGAATCAAACTGGGTAGAGGGAGATCATGAGTCAGCCACGATCTCACTAAATAGCAGAATTGATAGTGTTGGTTGACACAGCCGTATCAACATTCACAACCGTCTAAAGCCATCAATCAGTGTGTAACCGGGAACAGAGGGTTTCTCCACAGGATGCATGGCAGCGGCACGCGGTAGCAGCGGCACGCAGTAACAGCGGCACGCGGTAGCAGCGGCACGCAGTAACAGCGGCACGCAGTAACAGCGGCACGCAGTAACAGCGGCACGCGGTAACAGCGGCACGCAGTAACAGCGGCACGCGGTAGCAGCGGCACGCGGTAACAGCGGCACGCGATAGCAGCGGCACGCGGTAACAGCGGCACGCGGTAGCAGCGGCACGCGGTAGCAGCGGCACGCGGTAGCAGCGGCACGTAGTAACAGCGGCACGCGGTAGCAGCGGCACGCGGTAGCAGCAGCACGCGGTAGCAGCGGCACGCGGTAACAGCGGCACGCGGTAACAGCGGCACGCGGTAACAGCGGCACGCGGTAGCAGCGGCACGTAGTAACAGCGGCACGCGGTAGCAGCGGCACGCGGTAACAGCGGCACGCGGTAGCAGCGGCACGCGGTAACAGCGGCACGCGGTAGCAGCGGCACGCGGTAGCAGCGGCACGCGGTAACAGCGGCACGCGGTAGCAGCGGCACGCGGTAGCAGCGGCACGCGGTAGCAGCGGCACGTGGTAGCAGCGGCACGCGGTAACAGCGGCACGCGGTAGCAGCGGCACGCAGCACAGCGGCACGCAGCACAGCGGCACGCGGTAGCAGTGGCACGCGGTAGCAGCGGCACGCGGTAGCAGCGGCACGCGATAACAGCGGCACGCAGTACAGCGGCACGCGGTAACAGCGGCACGCGGTAACAGCGGCACGCAGTACAGCGGCACGCGGTAACAGCGGCACGCGGTAACAGCGGCTCGCGGTAGCAGCGGCACGCGGTAACAGCGGCATGCGGTAACAGCGGCACGCGGTAACAGCGGCACGCGGTAACAGCGGCACGTGGTAACAGCGGCACGCGGTAACAGCGGCACGCGGTAACAGTGCACATACCGGCCAAGTGGGTATATCACGTTGGTGCAAACACGCCTGCCATACCTGGTGAGGGAAACCCACATCGGCAATGCCGCGCGTCCGCGTCATGTTAGGCTCCCTCCCTGGCCCTGGTCTCTACCAACCTGTTGGGGGTAGGGCTGGCAGAGGTCGCCATCAGCTGGTTCGCTAACTCGCACAGGGTGGCAACGGGCGGAGGCTGAGGCGGGAGCCTCTCCTGCAGGCCGAAGATGCACTTCTTTTTCTTGATCTCTTTCCCGGACACAAATCTTGCGGGGGGAGCGAAAGAGAGAGAAAGATATTAATAAGAGCGTGAGAAATAAGAGTGAGCATGAGAAAGAGTGAGGGAATGAAGAGAGGAGATCGAGGGAAGAGAGAGGAAGGGGGTGAAAGAGTTGAGGAAAGAGGGGAAAAAAGAGAAAATAGAAAGCGAAAGAAAGAGTAAAAGAAAAAGTAAAGGAGAAATAAATATACACGCCAGCATATGCATCGGCTGTATAGGGTGGGGGGAGTGCAGGGAGCAACCCCGAGATTGCGAGTTCAGATCCCGTAGACGGGTTACGCCAACTGCCCTAAATGGCTTGCTAGGCCAATTCAGGGGGCAGTTGTGGGTCTGGAGTCACATGTAGGCCAGACCAGGTAAGGGTGGTAGATTTCCTTTCCGAGAATGACATCAGTGAACTGGGTGGTTTTTTACAACAGTCAATGGTCATCATTACAGAGAATACGTTTCAAGTCAATTGACTGACTTTTAGCTGCCGTGCTGGGGTTTGAACCCATTTCCCCAGGCTATTAGCCCGGCCCTTGGGGTTACTCGTCCTGAGACATCACTACTCCGCGCACCATCTCCGTGCAAAGGATGAGACAAAGGTGAGGAGGCATTTCCTCCCTCAGAGGGTGGTTAGTGTTTGGAATTCTCTTCCCCCAGAGAGCTGTGGAGGCTTGGGGGGTGGGGGGGTCATTGAATATATCCACAGCTGAGCTACGACAGGTTTCTGATTGTGAAGAGAGTCAAAGGTGGGGTGGGAAGCAGGGGTAGTCAAGGCCGCAATCGGATCAGCCATTATCTTATCAAATGGTGAAGCAAGGCCGGGAATGTGGGCCTTGATTGCATGCTCAGGTTTCTGGAGTACAACTCAAGCCTGCAGCCTTTGTCATGGGGTAAGGGTTAAGAAGGCCTCGTTCTCTTACCTGCTCCTATGACTGTTCAGGGCATTGAGGATCTGCTCATAGCGTTCTGACTTCGAAGCGCTGGACAGCTGCAAATTACAGGAAATTGCAGAGGTCAAATGGGGGCAAAAGCAAAATGGCCTCCTAAATTGTGCTGGTAACATTTACACCGAGGAATCTCAGCCATGACAGAGAGAGAGAGAGAATCACCTGAGAACAACAGTCACCTGATGTCTCATCTTACTGAGTGAACAGTTGAGCCTTAGTGATCAGGAAGGCCTTGGTGTTTGACCCCCGACCTGTGCTGCTTCACGGGCCTTCTGGGCAGGAGAGGCATGACAACAGGACATTGCGTGCCTCAGCTTAGAGAGGGCTGACGAATGTCAGCAACTGGAGTGGGTTTCTTCCTGATCCGATCCACCAACCCTCCCTCCCTCCAACCCTTTGGAAAGTGATATGGTTGTTGTATATACCTTATCCCTACCACCCGGAGGGACCATGCAGCCAACGTGCTAGTCCAGACGCGAAGCATCGGCTGTATAGGGTGGGGGTAGTGCAGTGGTTATGACTCAGCGAGCAACCCCGAGATTGCGAGTTCAGACCCCGTAGCCGAGTTACACCACCGTTATTGAATTCAACACACCAGCTGAATCTCAAGTGGCCTTTGGGGAAGGGAAGCCGGGCCTAGCTTACAAATGTCTGGAAAATCTTGCCCCCTCTCCCTCTCCTTACGTAGCCCTGAATTCCAGACTCTGCCCTCATTCCACATCAATGTGCCCTCTCAAATGAGCCGTGAAACACTGGGGAACAATTTTCACCTGAACCGTAAGGAATCAAGATTTCATAGAATTTACAGTGCAGGAGGCCATTCGGCCCATCGAGTCTACACTGGCTCTTGGAAAGGGCACCCTACCCAAGCCCACACCTGCACCCCATCCCCATAACCCAGTAACCCCACCCAACACTAAGGGCAATTTTGGACACTAAGGGCAATTTAGCATAGCCAATCCACCTAACCTGCACATCTTTGGACTGTGGGAGGAAACCGGAGCACCCGGAGGAAACCCACGCACACACGGGGAGAATGTGCAAACTCCGCACAGTGACCCAAGCCGGGAATTGAACCTGGGACCCTGGAGCTGTGAAGCAATTGCGCTATCCAGTATGCTACCGTGCTGCCCAAAGAGTAGTGATGGTTTCACATTCCATTGGATGTTGACCTTAATAGAGCTGGCATTCTACTCGATCTCACAGAATTCCAGCTAGCAACCCCCCCGGCGCACCAGAGGATAACATTCCTCTTCCCCGCCCCCAATTTCCAGGAGTCAGTCTCCAAGAAAATTGGGGTCAGGAGAAAAGGGAAGAGAGAGGTTCTGAAAATCGGCAAAATGGTTTCACTATGATTTTTATTTCCCACCCCCGACTGCACAGTACTGAGAGGATCGGGAAGGTCAGTCACCTCGGGCTCCTGTCACGCACGTACCTGTCCGAGTAGTAGGTTGTCCCAGTTTTCATTGGCAAATGCCAAGATCTCTCGCTCAAAGTCAAAGTACTTCCTCCTGCAACAGGTGCTGAGGTGGTAGAGGATCAGGTGTGCGATGTCGACCCTGAAAACCACACAAGAGGGCCGGCAGGTTACTTTGCCACTTCCCCAGCAAACCCTCCCACCCCCGTCCACCTCTAATCTATAGGGAACTTGGGTACCAAAGGTAATGGCAATTGTGGGGCTAGTGCAGGAAGGCAGAAGTGAGACAGCAGGTCAACTATGAGCATTTTGAATGACCGAGCAGGATCGAGGGGCCGAATGGCCTCCTCTTGCTCATATTCCTTATGAAACTCGGCGAGCCAAACATCCTGGGGGAATTGGCTGCATATCACTGCAGTGTTCACAAATATCTGGGATTGCGCACAATTCTACTTTGCTTGTTGAGTATCCTAATCTGTTGCTATCCCGTGGTCCTTCTCCGTTTGGGAGAGGGATGTACTGTTCCAGGAACCTGTAATATAGGCAGCCTGCGAAGCCTGGTGTCTGCTTGAAGGACAGAATGCCTCAAAGATCCCAGCCAAATAAGGAGGGGAATGGGTGCATATTAATGTAGTGTCTGGGAACATGCTCCCTTCCCTCCTGTACTGCTACCAGCAGTGGAGGGATTGGATAAAGGGGCTGTTAGTAGCTCATTGGGACCTGACACAGTGCCAGAGGCACAGGTATCTTGTTGTCCTGTGTCCTGGCTTTGGTCGAATGGCTGGCTTCTTTACCCAGCATCCTTGGCAGCAGAGAAACCCCTCTATCCCCGTGACAGAGTTGTGCGAGCATTCAATCCCAAAGATAGAGCACTTTCTCTGCCATTGTGGATGCTGGGTAAAGAGCTCCCCCATTGCACCCAAAGCCATTTCTTCTGTCCTGCGTATTCTGTGTTCTGACTCACAGAAGGACTCATTGTCCGTCACTCTCAAGGTGAAGCATTTTTTTTGACGGGTACAATCAGAGCTATTTGGGACGGGATGTAAGTGTCCGAGACTTGCCGTTATTTGTTGGTGCTAGATAGAAACTTTGAATCCCTACAGTGCAGAGGAGGTCATTTGTCCCATCGAGTCTGCACCGACCCTCCGAAAGAGCAGTCTGCCCGAGACCCACTCCCTGCACCCAAGAAGCAATTGAGCACAGCCAATCCACTTAACCTGCACATTTTTGGACACTAAGGGGCAATTTGTACCGTGGCAAATCCAGCGAACCTGCACATCTTTGGTCTGTGAGAGGAAACTGGAGGAAACCCACGCAGACACGGGGAGAGCGTATAAACTCTACACAGACAAGGCTGGATTCGATCTCAGGTACTTGGCGTTGTAGTATTAACCACTGTGCTGCCATTGGGAAGGCCCCATTTTCCTTAGCAGAGAGGTAAATAAGCCAGGGGGTACAAGTTTAAAATGACTGGTGCAAAAACTAGAGGGGAGTTGAGGAGACATGCGTTCACCCAGAGAGCGGTGTGGGCCTTAATCACACTGCCAGAAAGGTTGAACAGAAGAACATAAGAACTAGGAGCAGGAGTAGGCCATCTGGCCCCTCGAGCCTGCTCCGCCATTTAACGAGATCATGGCTGATCTTTGTGGACTTAGCTCCACTCTCCGGCCCGTACACCATATCCCCGAATCCCTTTATTCTTTAGAAAGGTATCTATCTTTTTCTTAAAAACGTTTAAAGAAGGAGCCTCAACTGCTTCACTGGGCAAGGAATTCCAGAGATTCACAACCCTTTGGGTGAAGAAGTTCCTCCTAAACTCGGTCCTAAACCTACTTCCCCTTATTTTGAGGCTATACCCCCTAGTTCTGCTTTCCCCAACCAGTGGAAACAACCTGCACGCATCTATCCTATCTATTCCCTTCATAATTTTATATGTTTCAATAAGATCCCCCCGCATCCTTCTAAACTCCAATGAGTACAGTCCCAGTCTACTCAACCTCTCGTCATAATCTAATCCCCTCAACTCTGGGATCAACCTAGTGAATCTCCTCTGCACTCCCTCCAGTGCCAATATGTCCTTTCTCAGGTAAGGAGACCAAAACAGAACACAATACTCCAGATGTGGCCTCACCAACACCTTATACAATTGCAGCATAACCTCCCTAGTCTTGAACTCCATCCCTCTAGCAATGAAAGACAAGATTAGCCTTCTTAATCACCTGTTGCACCTGCACACCAACTTTTTGCGACTCGTGCACCAGCACACCCAGGTCCCTCTGCACAGAAGCATGTTTTTACATCTTACCGTTTAAATAATAATCCATTCTGTTGTTATTCCTCCCAAAATGGATAGCCTCACACTTGGCACCATGTCAAAAGCTTTCTGGAAATCCAGATATACCACATCCATTGGCTCCCCGTTATCTACTGCACTGGTAACGTCCTCAAAAAATTCTACCAAATTAGTCAGGCACGACCTACCCTTTATGAACCCATGCTGCGTCTGCCCAATGGGACAATTTCCCTCCAGGTGCCCCGCTATTTCCTCCTTAATGATTCCAGCATTTTCCCTACAACCGAAGTGAAGCTTACCGGTCTATAATTACCCGCTTTCTGCCGACCTCCTTTTTAAACAGTGGTGTCACGTTTGCTACTTTCCAATCCTCTGGGACCACCCCAGAGTTTAGTGAATTTTGATAAATTATCACTAGTGCATTTACAATTTCCCTAGCCATCTCTTTTAACACTCTGGGATGTATCCCATCAGGGCCAGGAGACTTGTCTACCTTTAGCCCCATTAGCTTGCCCAATACTGCCTCCTTAGTGATTACAATCATCTCAAGGTCCTCACCTATCATATCTTTATTTCCATCAGTCACTGGCATGTTATTTGTGTCTTCCACTGTGAAGACTGACTCAAAAAACCTGTTCAGCTCCTCAGCCATTTCCCCGTCTTCTATTATTAAATCTCCCTTCTCATCTTCCAAAGGACCAATATTTACCTTAGCCACTCTTTTTTGTTTTATATATTTGAAAAAAGCTTTTACTATCTGCTTTTATGTTCTGAGCCAGTTTACTTTCATAGTCTACCTTACTCTTCTTTATAGCTTTTTTAGTAGCTTTCTGTTGTCCCCTAAAGACTTCCCAGTCCTCTAGTCTCCCACTAATTTTTGCCACTTTGTATGTTTTTCCTTCAATTTGATACTCTCCCTCACCTCCTTAGATATCCACGGTCGGTTTTTCCCCTTTCTACCGTCTTTCTTTTTTGTCGGTCTGAACCTTTTCTGAACACTGTGAAAGATCGCTCGGAAGGTTCTCCACTGTTCCTCAACTGCTTCACCATGAAGTCTTTGCTCCCAGTCTACCTTAGCTAGTTCTTCTCTCATCCCATTGTAATCGCCTTTGTTTAACAACAAAACACTAGTGTTTGATTTTACCTTGTCATCCTCCAACTGTATTTTAAATTCCACCATATTGTGGTCGCTCCTTCCAAGAGGATCCTGAACTATGAGATCATTAATCAATCCTGCCTCATTACACAGGACCAGATCTAGGACCACTTGTTCCCTTGTAGGTTCCATTACATACTGTTCCAGGAAATTATCCCGGACACATTCTATAAACTCCTCCTCAAGGCTGCCTTTACCAATCTGGTTAAACCAATCGACATACAGATTAAAATCTCCCATGATAACCGCTGTACCATTTCTACATGCATCCGTTATTTCTTTGCTTATTGCCTGCCCTACCATCCTGTTACTATTTGGTGGCCTATAGACTACTCCCATCAGTGACCTTTTCGCCTTACTATTCCTGATTTCCACCCAAATTGATTCAACCTTGTCCTCCATAGCACCAATATCATCCCTTACTATTGCCCGGATGCCATCCTTAAACAACAAAGCTACACCACCGCCCTTACTGTCCATTCTATCCTTTCGTATAGTTTGATACGCTTGGATATTTAACTCCCAGTCGTGACCATCTTTTAACCATGTTTCAGTAATGGCCACTAAATCATAGGCATTCACGATGATTTGCGCCATCAACTCATTCACCTTATTCCGTATACTACGAGCATTCAGGTAAAGTACACTTATGCTGTTTTTTATGTCTTTGTTATGAATCCTAACACCTTGATCAGTAACTTTTCGCAATTTATTTTTCCTCTTGCCCTTTCTCCTAATTTTCCTTGTCTTTGAACCCATATCTCTACATAATAACCTGTCACGTAACCTGCTGCCTTGCTCTCCATTAACCATTATACTGTCCATAGCTTTACCCTTCCCTTCCCCCCAACTTGCTAGTTTAAAGTCCTTGTGACCAATCTATTTATCCTATTTGCTAGAACACTGGTCCCAGAATGGTTCAGGTGAAGACCGTCCCAACGGTACAGGTCCCTCCTGCCCCAGTACTGATGCCAATGCCCCATGAAATGGAATCCCTCTTTCCCGCACCACTCCTTTAGCCACGTGTTAACTTCCCTAATTTTCTCAACCCTATGCCAATTGGCACGTGGCTCGGGTAGTAATCCAGAGATTATAACCTTGGAGGACCTGTTCTTTAATTTAGTCCCTAGTGTTTGATAATCCCCAAACAGGTCCTCTTTCCTAGTCTTACCTATGTTGTTAGTCTCAATGTGGACCACAACAACTGGATCCTCCCCCTCCCTCTCCAAAATCCTTTCAAGCCGATCAGAGATGTCCATCATCCTGGCACCGGGCAGGCAACATACAATGCGGGACTCACGATCTGGCTTACAAAGGATGCCATCAATCCCCCTAATTATAGAATCCCCTACAACTACCACTTGTCTTTTTGCTCCCCCCTCTTGAATGGCTTCCTGTACCACGTTGCAGTGGTCAGTCAACGCATCCTCCCTACAGCCCACTTCCTCATCCACACAGGGAGCAAGTACCTCATACCTGTTGGACAAGGTCAAGGGCTGAGGCTCCTCAACTCCTAAACTCAGGATCCCCCTACCTGCCTCCCTTGCAGTCACACCACTCTGTCCCTGACCACTGTCCGAATTAACAGAATTTATTCTACCGGGTGTGACTGCTTCCTGAAACAAAGAGTCCAGGTAATTTTCCCCGTCCCTGATGTGCCTCAGTGTGTGCAGCTCGGTCTCCAGCTCATCAATTCTGAGCTGAAGTTCCTCGAGCAGCCAACACTTGCTGCAGATGTGGTCACTGACGGTCTCAATGGGATCCACCAGTCCCATCATCATACAGCAACAGCACATCACCTGTCCAGCCATATTCAACTAGTTAATTAATGTAAATAATTTTTAAAATTTTTTTTATTTTTTTAAAAATAGAACCTCAAGGATAAACCCGAACACCAACAAAAACACAGCCCTCTCTCGCCACTCACCCGAACTCAGTCACTCACCTAAAGTCAGATGCACTCTGTTCCAATCAGCACTCAGTCACTCACCTAAACTCAGATGCACTCTGTTCCAATCAGCACTCAGTCACTCACCTAAACTCAGATGCACTCTGTTCCAATCAGCACTCCGTGTCTAAAGGCACTCCTGCCACAACTTTTGTACCCTGCCTGATTTCCAATGAGCCAATAGGCCCGCTCCAGGAAGTGAAGTCTCCAACTGCCACTCGACCTGTAAACTAAGCTGCTGGAGGCATAAACCCACATCCTGCTAAAATAAAATATTTGGATGTGACCGATAGAACTGTATACCGAGACTGGGATTACGGCTGTATTGATGGCCTCCATTTGTGCCATACAATTACTACGTTTATACGGATTTCAGTGCACTGGGATAGCCACAAAAGGTTTGTCTGAGGGGCAGCACGGTGGCGCAGTGGTAGCACTGCAGTCTCACGGCGCTGAGATCCCAGGTTCGATCCCGGCTCTGGGTCATTGTCCGTGTGGAGTTTGCACATTCTCCCCGTGTTTGCGTGGGTTTCGCCCCTACAACCCAAAGATGTGCAGGGAAGTGGATAGGCCACGCTAAATTGCCCCTTCATTGGAAAAAATGAATTGGGTACTGTAAATTTATAAAAAGGAAAAAAAAACAAAGGTTTGTCTGGATACGTTAGGGAGGAACATTCAGCACAGACCACTGGTCAATAAGGTTATTTTCTCCATGTTCCGCTGGTCATTTTGCATAGATGCTCTCATACTAATAACGTTCAGATTGTAACCCATTTAGCGCTGTAACTCTTCGGCTGCTGTGTCACCGAAGCCAGTTAGTCAAATGTTTTTTTCCTCCCGCCCCACCAACCCACCCAAACACTCCCATGTTCCCCCTCATTTGCTGGCCCTTAGGCAGAAGGCTGCTAATATTCCTGACAGCACAGCTGTTTTTTTAAAGAAGGTACCACGGGTGTTCCAGAGTATTCCAGGGGCAGTTCCATGGCCAGTTAGCTGACCTCGGGGTGGATTCGAGGGAAAATCCGGTCCCCTCCCAGTTTTTTTTTTTAATAAATATTTTATTGAAAATTTTTGGTCAACCAACACAGTACATTGTGCATCCTTTACACAATATTATAACAACACAAATAACAATGACCTATTTTATAAACAAAAAATGAATAAATAATAAATAACAAAAATGAAAACTAACCCTAATTGGCAACTGCCTTATCACAAGTAACACTCTCCAAAAATATAATTTAACAGTCCAATATATAATTATCTGTCGCAACGACCTATACATATTATACAGTATATATTAACAACCCTGAGAGTCCTACTGGTTCCTCCACCCCCCCCCCCCCCCCCCCACCCTCCCGATCCTGGGCTGCTGCTGCTGCCTTCTTTTTTCCATTCCATCTATCTTTCTGCGAGGTATTCGACGAACGGTTGCCACCGCCTGGTGAACCCTTGAGCCGACCCCCTTAGAACGAACTTAATCCGCTCTAGCTTTATAAACCCTGCCATGTCATTTATCCAGGTCTCCACCCCCGGGGGCTTGGCTTCTTTCCACATTAGCAATATCCTGCCGGGCTACTAGGGACGCAAAGGCCAAAACATCGGCCTCTCTCGCCTCCTGCACTCCCGGCTCTTGTGCAACCCCAAATATAGCCAACCCCCAGCTTGGTTCGACCCGGACCCCCACTACTTTTGAAAGCACCTTTGTCACCCCCATCCAAAACCCCTGTAGTGCCGGGCATGACCAAAACATATGGGTATGATTCGCTGGGCTTCTCGAGCACCTCGCACACCTATCCTCCACCCCAAAAAATTTACTGAGCCGTGCTCCAGTCATATGTGCCCTGTGTAATACCTTAAACTGAATCAGGCTTAGCCTGGCACACGAGGACGACGAGTTTACCCTGCTTAGGGCATCTGCCCACAGCCCCTCCTCGATCTCCTCCCCCAGCTCTTCTTCCCATTTCCCTTTTAGTTCATCTACTATAGTCTCCCCTTCGTCCCTCATTTCCCTATATATATCTGACACCTTACCATCCCCCACCCATGTCTTTGAGATCACTCTGTCCTGCACCTCTTGTGTCGGGAGCTGCGGGAATTCCCTCACCTGTTGCCTCGCAAAAGCCCTCAGTTGCATATACCTGAATGCATTCCCTTGGGGCAACCCATATTTCTCGGTCAGCGCTCCCAGACTTGCGAACTTCCCATCCACAAACAGATCTTTCAGTTGCGTTATTCCTGCTCTTTGCCACATTCCATATCCCCCATCCATTCCCCCCGGGGCAAACCTATGGTTGTTTCTTATCGGGGACCCCCCAAGGCTCCAGTCTTTCCCCTATGCCGTCTCCACTGTCCCCAAATCTTCAGTGTAGCCACCACCACCGGGCTTGTGGTGTAGTTCCTCGGTGAGAACGGCAATGGGGCTGTCACCATAGCCTGTAGGCTAGTCCCCCTACAGGACGCCCTCTCTAATCTCTTCCACGCCGCTCCCTCCTCCTCTCCCATCCACTTACTCACCATTGAAATATTAGCGGCCCAATAATACTCACTTAGGCTCGGTAGTGCCAGCCCCCCCCCCTATCCCTGCCACGCTGTAGGAATCCCTTCCTCACTCTCGGGGTCTTCCCGGCCCACACAAAACCCATGATGCTCTTTTCAATCCTTTTTAAAAAAGCCTTCGTGATCACCACCGGGAGGCACTGAAACACAAAGTGGAATCTCGGGAGGACCACCATCTTAACCGCCTGCACCCTCCCTGCCAGTGACAGGGATACCATATCCCATCTCTTGAAATCCTCCTCCATTTGTTCCACCAACCGCGTTAAATTTAACCTATGCAATGTGCCCCAATTCTTGGCTATCTGGATCCCCAGGTAACGAAAGTCCCTTGTTACCTTCCTCAACGGTAGGTCCTCTATTTCTCTACTCTGCTCCCCTGGATGCACCACAAACAATTCACTTTTCCCCATGTTCAATTTATACCCTGAAAAATCCCCAAACTCCCCAAGTATCCGCATTATTTCTGGCATCCCCTCCGCCGGGTCTGCCACGTATAGTAGCAAATCGTCCGCATACAAAGATACCCGGTGTTCTTCTCCTCCTCTAAGTACTCCCCTCCACTTCTTGGAACCCCTCAACGCTATCGCCAGGGGCTCAATCGCCAGTGCAAACAATAATGGGGACAGAGGGCATCCCTGCCTTGTCCCTCTATGGAGCCGAAAATATGCAGATCCCCGTCCATTCGTGACCACGCTCGCCATCGGGGCCCTATACAACAGCTGCACCCATCTAACATACCCCTCTCCAAAACCAAATCTCCTCAACATCTCCCACAAATAATCCCACTCCACCCTATCAAATGCTTTCTCGGCATCCATCGCCACTACTATCTCCGTTTCCCCCTCTGGTGGGGCCATCATCATTACCCCTAACAGCCTCCGTATATTCGTGTTCAGCTGTCTCCTCTTCACAAACCCAGTTTGGTCCTCGTGGACCACCCCCGGGACACATTCCTCTATTCTCATTGCCATTACCTTGGCCAGGATCTTGGCATCTACATTTAGGAGGGAAATAGGTCCATAGGATCCGCATTGTAGCGGGTCCTTTTCCTTCTTTAAGAGAAGCGATATCGTTGCTTCAGACATAGTTGGGGGCAGTTGTCCCCTTTCCTTTGCCTCATTAAAGGTCCTCGTCAATACCGGGGCGATCAAGTCCACATATTTTCTATAGAATTCGACTGGGAATCCATCCGGTCCCGGGGCCTTTCCCGTCTGCATGCTCCTAATTCCTTTCACCACTTCTTCTACCTCGATCTGTGCTCCCAGTCCCACCCTTTCCTGCTCTTCCACCTTGGGAAATTCCAGCCGATCCAAGAAGCCCATCATTCTCTCCCTCCCATCCGGGGGTTGAGCTTCATATAATTTTTTATAAAATGTCTTGAACACTCCATTCACTCTCTCCGCTCCCCGCTCCATCTCTCCTTCCTCATCCCTCACTCCCCCTATTTCCCTCGCTGCTCCCCTTTTCCTCAATTGGTGTGCCAGCAACCTGCTCGCCTTCTCCCCATATTCGTACTGTACACCCTGTGCCTTCCTCCATTGTGCCTCTGCAGTGCCCGTAGTCAGCAAGTCAAATTCTACATGTAGCCTTTGCCTTTCCCTGTACAGTCCCTCCTCCGGTGCTTCCGCATATTGTCTGTCCACCCTCAA
The DNA here is from genome assembly GCF_047496885.1 of Scyliorhinus torazame. NCBI lineage: Eukaryota > Metazoa > Chordata > Chondrichthyes > Carcharhiniformes > Scyliorhinidae > Scyliorhinus > Scyliorhinus torazame. The sequence goes on from NC_092720.1 coordinate 204,190,153, forward strand.
AAGTTCTTGCAGCAACCGCTCCTGTTCCTTACTCTCCTGCTTCCCTTTATGTGCCCTTATTGATATCAGCTCCCCTCTAACCACCGCCTTCAACGCCTCCCAGACCACTCCCACCTGGACCTCCCCATTATCATTGAGTTCCAAGTACTTTTCAATGCACCCCCTCACCCTTAGACACACCCCCTCATCTGCCATTAGTCCCATGTCCATTCTCCAGGGTGGGCGCCCTCCTGTTTCCTCCCCTATCTCCAAGTCTACCCAGTGTGGAGCGTGATCCGAAATGGCTATAGCCGTATACTCCGTTCCCCTCACCTTCGGGATCAACGCCCTTCCCAGCACAAAAAAGTCTATTCGCGAGTAGACTTTATGGACATAGGAGAAAAACGAGAACTCCTTACTCCTAGGTCTGCTAAATCTCCACGGGTCTACACCTCCCATCTGCTCCATAAAATCTTTAAGTACCTTGGCTGCTGCCGGCCTCCTTCCAGTCCTGGACTTCGACCTATCCAGCCCTGGTTACAACACCGTATTAAAATCTCCCCCCATTATCAGCTTTCCCATCTCTAGGTCCGGAATGCGTCCTAGCATCCGCCTCATAAAATTGGCATCATCCCAGTTCGGGGCATGTACGTTTACCAAAACCACCGTCTCCCCCTGTAGTTTGCCACTCACCATCACGTATCTGCCCCCGTTATCCGCCACTATAGTCTTTGCCTCGAACATTACCCGCTTCCCCACTAATATAGCCACCCCCCTGTTTTTCGCATCTAGCCCCGAATGGAACACCTGCCCCACCCATCCTTTGCGTAGCCTAACCTGGTCTATCAGTTTCAGGTGCGTTTCCTGTAACATAACCACATCTGCCTTAAGTTTCTTAAGGTGTGCGAGTACCCGTGCCCTCTTTATCGGCCCGTTCAGCCCTCTCACGTTCCACGTGATCAGCCGGGTTGGGGGGCTTCCTACCTCCCCCCCTTGTCGATTAGCCATCCCCTTTTTCCAGCTCCTCACCCGGTTCCCACGCAGCTGTATCTCCCCCAGGCGGTGCCCCCCCGCCCATCCCCTCCCATACCAGCTCCCCCCTCTCCCCAGCAGCAGCAACCCAGTAATTCCCCCCTCCCACCCCCCCCCCCCCCGCTAGATCCCCCGCTAGCGTAATTACTCCCCCATGTTGCTCCCAGAAGTCAGCAAACTCTGGCCGACCTCGGCTTCCCCCCGTGACCTCGGCTCGCACCGTGCGACGCCCCCTCCTTCCTGCTTCTCTATTCCCGCCATGATTATCATAGCGCGGGAACCAAGCCCGCGCGCGCTTCTCCCTTGGCCCCGCCCCCAATGGCCAACGCCCCATCTCCTCCACCTCCCCTCCTCCCCCCATCACCACCTGTGGAAGAGAGAAAAGTTACCACATCGCAGGATTAGTACATGAAACTCCTCTTTCCCCCCTTTTTAACCCCCCTCTTCGCCCCACCACTTTGTTCAAACGTTCTTTTTAATAACCCGCTCATTCCAGTTTTTCTTCCACAATAAAAGTCCACGCTTCATCCGCCGTCTCAAAGTAGTGGTGCCTCCCTCGATATGTGACCCACAGTCTTGCCGGTTGCAGCATTCCAAATTTTATCTTCTTTTTATGAAGCACCGCCTTGGCCCGATTAAAGCTCGCCCTCCTTCTCGCCACCTCCGCACTCCAGCCTTGATAAACGCAGATCACCGCGTTCTCCCATTTACTGCTCCGAGTTTTCTTTGCCCATCTAAGGACCATTTCTCTATCCTTAAAACGGAGGAATCTCACCACTATGGCTCTGGGAATTTCTCCTGCTCTCGGTCCTCGCGCCATCACTCGGTATGCTCCCTCCACCTCCAACGGACCCGCCGGGGCCTCCACTCCCATTAACGAGTGCAGCATCGTGCTCACATATGCCCCGACGTCCGCTCCCTCCGCACCTTCAGGAAGACCAAGAATCCTCAGGTTGTTCCTCCTTGCGTTGTTCTCCAGTGCCTCCAACCTTTCCACACATCGTTTCTGATGTGCCTCATGCGTCTCCGTCTTCACCACCAGGCCCTGTATGTCGTCCTCATTCTCGGCTGCCTTTGCCTTCACGACCCGAAGCTCCCGCTCCTGGGTCTTTTGTTCCTCCTTTAGCCCTTCGATCGTCTGTAGTATCGGGGCCAACAGCTCTTTCTTCATTTCCTTTTTGAGCTCTTCCACACAGCATTTCAAAAACTCGTGTTGTTCAGGGCCCCATATTAAACTGCCACCTTCCGACGCCATCTTGGTTTTTGCTTGCCTTCCTTGCCGCTGTTCTAAAGGATCCACTGCAATCCGGCCACTTTCTCCTCCTTTTTTCATCCGTATCCAGGGGGGATTCCCTTCTGGTTTACCGCACAGTATTTTTAGCCGTCAAAATTGCCGTTGACGCTCCTATCAAGAGCCCAAAAGTCCGTTTCACCGGGAGCTGCCGAAACGTGCGACTCAGCTGGTCATCGCCGTACCCGGAATTCCCGGTCCCCTCCCAGTTTACGGTCCGTCACCCACTCTTGCCCAAGGAAGTGCGGAACGTCAGGAGAGCGCAGAGGCTAGGGTCGGCTGTGGTGCCTGCCAGAGTCGAGCAGCCCGCAGTCTCTTGCCATCTCATTTTGCGCATCAATAGCATGAAATCACTCCCTCGGCCATGTATCTATGGGGTTGGGGTGGGGGTTTCTGCACCTTCACAAAAGGGAAGAGGGGAAACCGTAACCAATTAAGATCAAGGTGTTGGAAGTGAAGTGGAATGGGCCACTAGGATTCTCAAACCTGCTCCACCATCGAGTTAGGCACACTGAGCTGCTTTACATAGGAACAAGGAAAATGGGAGCAGGAGGAAGCCATTCGGCCCTTCGAGCTTGTCACGGCTGATCCTCCATCACAATGCCATACTCCAGCGCTCACACCATACTCCTCGACACCATTAGAGTCCAGAAATCTAGCTAGTTCCTTCTTAAATATATTCAATGAAGTGGCCTCCACAATTTTCTGTGGTGGAGAATTGCACCGGCTCACCACCACCTGAGTGAAGAGGTTTCTCCTCATCTCAGTCCCACACGGCCTACCCCCCTATCCTGAGACTGTGACCCTCCAGACAGAGGGAGCAACATCTCTGCACCCAGTCGGCCAGAATTTTATATGCTTCAATGAGATTCTCACTCATCCTTCTAAATTCCAGTGGATACGGCGCAGTCGACCCAATCTCTCCTCATAACCGCCCAGTTTTCTCTGAAAGCCTTAATGCACTACGTATACACTCCATGGGAATGTGAAGGCCGAGGGGGTGACCCGATAGGAGGTCTTTAATGAGACGTTAAACAGAGGCCCCATTTGCCTGTTCCGACGGATGTGCAAAATCCCAGGTTACTATTTTTATTGGGGGGGGGGGGGTTCCCCGCTGTCCTGTATCGCCTACGTTCAGCCATCGACATCACAAAAACAGATCACCTGGTCATTATCATCAAAACGTGTTTGTGGGATCTAGCTGTGCGCAAATTAATTGCCCTGTTGCCTACAGCGTAATGGTGGTCACACTTCCAAAACACGGTGAAGTGCTTGGAGACATCCGGTGGTCAGGAAAAGCGCCACCTAAATGCAAATCTGCCTTTTTTTAATTAAAAAAACTTAACAAGGGTTCACAGAGACGGACGCAAGAGGAGCGGTTTTCACTTGCAGACCAGACCAAAGCTAGGCGCCATAAACATATGATGGTCGCCAATAAATTCAATAGGGAATCAGGAAGAACACCCTCACCCAGAGGGTTGTGGAACTCACTACCACAGAGAAGTAGTTAAAATGATTAATACAATAGCAATTGAGGGGAAACCAGAGGAACACGTGGGAGAGAAAGGATGAGAATGATACGTTGGTAGGGCGAGTGTCATAAAGCAGAGGTAGTTTTAAGTGATCTTTGTTTGTATTGTTGGATGTCAGATATAAGGCATGGATTGATGTGAACTTAATTTTGTGCTTTTGTATAAGAAAACTGCAACTCTAGTTAAGATTCATGTTAAACAAAGATGTTTATGTCTGGGGTGTTGTGGTGTGATTTTGAACATGTGTTTGCATTGTGCTCAGAGAGTTTACAACATGAAAGCCCTTGTCCCATCTCCCTTTACACTCCTGGTGAACAAAGAAATGAATCACAAATCTGGCATCAATTGACATTTGCCGAATGTCAAAACCCTGCCGCCCTTTGTCCACAGAAGTGTTTCCTCGCTTCAGTCCTGACAGCTTTGGCTCTTAACCTTTAGTCTATGCCCCAAACCGAGAGTTTCCGACCAATGGAAGTTGCTTCGCCTAATCTAGCCTCTCTATTCCCCTTCATATCTTGAAAATCATAATTAATATCGTTCCTGAACCTTCTAAATTGCAAGAAATACAACCACAGTTCCTTTAATCTCTCTTTGCGACTTAACCCTTGGAATTCATGCATTATTCTGTTAAATCTGCACCGCTCTCCTCCCAAGACCAATCTATTCTTAAGATGCAGTGGTACCAGCGTATAACCAGCTCTTATAAAGAGGCACACAAAATGTAGTTAAGGACACCGTACTTACCATTCTAGGAGTAGTCGCTTCACATACTCTGCGCCACCAGTACAGACACAACACATGAATAAGTAAAACCTAGAAGGTTCAACAGGAGTCCAAATATTAATCAGCAATGGTTTGGGCAGTTAGAAAGCAAATTTTAGGCCCAGACTGCAAAACGTCACATCTACTTACATAATAAGGCAACAACATTGACTTAAAGAGGGCCTGGGATGTGTATCTAACTCGTGACAGTGTAGGAGCTTTACTCTGTATCTAACCTCGTGCTGTACATGTCCTGGGAGTGTTTGATGGGACAGTGTAGAGGGAGCTTTACTCTGTATCTAACCTCGTGCTGTACATGTCCTGGGAGTGTTTGATGGGACAGTGTAGAGGGAGCTTTACTCTATATCTGCCCCCGTGCGGTACCTGTCCTGCGAGTTTTTGATGGGACAGTGTAGAGGGAGCTTTACTCTGTATCTGCCCCCGTGCGGTACCTGTCCTGCGAGTGTTTGATGGGACAGTGTAGAGGGAGGTTTGCTCTGTATCTAACCCCGTGCTGTATCTGTCCGGGGAATGTTTGATGGGGACAGCGTTGAGGGAGCTTTACTCTGTATCTAACCCTGTGCTGTACCTGTCCTGGGAGTGTTTGATGGGACAGTGCAGAGGTGAATTTAAAGATAACCTCAGTAGTCAATGCTGGATCGAGCAAGTAGATGAATCCACATTTTATAGGTTGATGAATCAAAGATAAATCGCTTGTTGGTTTTATTGATATGGTGAGCAGCTGGTCTATGATCCTCCCCCACAGTTAATCAGGTTACGTTTCAAATCGGCTCACATAACCACAGGGCATTGCAAAGCAATTTGGAGCCATTTGAAATATAGTCATGGTTGTAATGTTGGAAGAGTGGCTGCCAGGGAGCACTGCACAGGTCAAGGTGCAGGCTTATGGATCGGGCATTCCATCGGAATGTGCTAATGACCTGATGATGTGTACTTCTTGTTAAATTCGATTGAGGGATATTTTTGGCCAGGACAGATGCTTATTCAAAATCATGCCTTCAGCTGAGAAGGAAGACAGGGCCTCGATTTAACGTTCCATCCAAACGGCGGCACCTTTTATTTGAGAAAACATTATCCATTCTCAGATGTGAGCGTCACTGGCAATGTGACCCCGGGAAGGCAGGTGGTGAACTGCCTTCTTGAGTACGGCAAAGTGTCTTCCCCGGCCATTTCACAGACAGTTAAGAGTCAACACATTGCGGTGGGTCAGGAGTCACATGTAGGCCAGACCGGGTAAGGACGGCAGATTTCCTCCCCTAAAGGGCATTAGTGAACCAGGTGGGTTTTGTGTTTTAATAGCAATCTGGTGGTTTCGCTGCTACAGATACCAGCTGCTTATTCCACATTTATTAAATTCACTGATTTTCGGTGGGATTTGAACTCGTGTCTCATTATTCATTAATTCAATCAAGGCTCTGCAGGACTAGAACCGCAACGTAACCGTTCTCAACCTCCAACAGTGCAGCACACCCCCAGTGCTGCAGTGGGACTACATAGTCAGATGCTCTTAAGAGTCTCTGACTAAGAATAGGGTCTTGAGTGAGGTTGCAGGGTGACGGGTAACCATGGAAACAGACTCCAAACACCCATGTGCTTTGACAAGGAAAGGGGGTCAATGTTCAGATGATATAATTTTTTTCTTCTCAGAACAATGGGGAATAGAGCAAAGCTTGAAGAACATAGATTTTCACCCAGGCACAGGGGATTTACAGGTAATTTGAGGAAAGACTTTTTTTTACCCAGTGAGGCGGGAACCCTCACAACATATATGAAGCAATCAGATGAGCACTTGAAACTCCGTCGCATACATGGCAGCGGACCTAGTGTTGGACAATGGGTTCCGAATAGATAGGTGCTTAATGGCCGGGGCCGACACGATGGCCAGAAGGCCTCTTTCTGTGCCGTGAAACTCTGATCTCCTTGTGACTGGAGGCAATGGTTATACAGAATAGCTACATCCATAGGTGTGGAAAATGGATAATTTTTGGTTGGCGGGGAAATCAGTTACTAGAGGTGTGAATAATAATCTTTATTAGTGTCACAAGTAGGCTCACATTAACACTGCAATGAAATTACTGTGAAAAGCCCCTAGTCGCCACATTCCGGCACCTGTTCGGGTCCACGGAGGGAGAATTCAGAATGTCCAATTCACCGAACAAGCACGTCTTTCAGGACTTGGGGGAGGAAACCGGAGCACCCGGAGTAAGCCCACGCAGACACGGGAAGAACGTGCAGACTCCGCACAGACAGTGACCCAAGCCAGGAATCGAACCTGGGTCCCTGGTGCCGTGATGCAACAGTGCTAACCACTGTGCTACCGTGCCACCCATAATAAGGTGGGGAATTATTTTGAGTTTTGGTTGGTAATATTTGGGAGTATTTTGGAATAAGTCTCACTCAGATTATTCTGTGGCAGCCTACACGAGTGTCCGAGAGCAGCTGCCTCAGGGTGATCTATGGCCGGGTTAAGAGTCCATGATTGTTTCCTGAGCTGTTGGAGGAAGGGGTTCCCTCAGGTAGAATCCAGAGATGGGGTACAGTCCATGACTGGGACAGTAAATGCATGGCTACTTGGGCTGAATGGCAGTGGTCTTCCAGTCTCTGATAACGAGCTCAGTTCAAGGTTTCCAGTCTCGGAGCTGCACAAGATACTGGGCCGGACGGGGCAAGTAAACCTGCTTCAAACAGCATCGGGGGAAAGAGGACACAGGGTCAGGGCTGTAAAGGGAAGCTTTAGGGAGCACCAGAGAGATGGTCAAGAGCAGCCAGCAGCACTATAATGGAGGGCTGGGTTTTCTAGCAAGAGGGGATCAAATAGGGGGAGATGCTGGCTATGACACTGGACTGGTAATCCAGAGGCAAATGATGTGGGGTCACAGGTTCAAATCCCACCACGGCAGCTGGGGAGTCTTCACTTTAGTTAATACGCGTGGAAATAATTAAGCTCGTCTCAGCAGTAGTGACTCTGGCAACCATCATCAGTTGTTGCAAAAACCTGTCAGGTTCACTAGTCTGCCGTCCTTACCCTGATCTGGCCTGCAAGTGAATCCAAACCCACGACAATGTGGTTGATTCTTAACTACCTGGCATCTGGCCTAGCAAGCCACTTATAGCTCAAGGGGCAAATAGGGACCGGGCAGCAAATGCTGGCCTTGCCAGCGATGCCCACATCCCATCAAAGAATAAAGGAAAAAATGGGCCAAGGGCTTCTATGTTGGAGATTAACGATGGCCTTGTGTTCCCAGCACTCTTGGGAGTTATCCTCACTGACAGCGGCAGATGGACACAGGGCACAGGTCCTGTGGCGCTGAACATTGCGGGAATAAAACGGAGCCGGGCACAGGATGCTCAGCCCCAGCCATCTCACCTGTCTCCGTAGAGAAGAGGCTTGCTCAGGCACTGGGTGCATGCCTCATGGAACCAGTGTTGACATCGGCAACATTGCAGCATCTTCAGATTCCACCTGAAGGAAGGAGGTCAAAAAACTCGGAGTTACACACAGCGTCCGTCACAACCTCTGGACACCCCAAAGTGCTTTGCAACCGGCCGGGGAGGGAGTGGGGGGGGGGGGGGGGGGGGGGGGGGGGGCGCTGCACCAAAGGGTTAAATCATAAAGAAATTAGACATGTTAGGAATCTATTGCCTGAATGGTCGGCGGCTGAGAGGTGAATCGATCAAGTTTTCAAAACATTAAGGGCAGCCGAGAGTATAGAGAGAGAGAAACTATTGGTTGGGAGTCGAGGACTAACGGTCACAAGTTAATAAAATCTGAGGCAGACCTCTCGGGATTGAAATTAGGTATCACTTCCACAAAGAGAGTGGTAGACGTTTTTTTGGGGGGGGGGGGATCAGTTGGCTAGACAGCTGGTCCATGATGCGGAACAACGGCAACAGCGGGGGTCCAATGCCCATACCGGCTGACTTTATTCATGAAGGCCCCGCCTTCTCAACCTTGCCCCTCACCTGGGTTGTGGTGACCCTCAGGTAAAATCACTACCAGTCAACTCTCTGTGTTTCTCACAAATGGCAATTGATCAAGATCAGCGACTAATTTTAAATTTAAGCTGGATAGATTTTTATTATCCAAAGGTTTTTAAGGATTATGGGTGCAAAGGCAGGTGGTATATAAGGCTGCAAATCAGCCTTGTTCTCATCGAATGGCTAAACAGGCTCCAAGGAAGCAAAATGGCCACCTCCTGTTTCTGCATTCATGGTGACCCAGTCAATGACAGGTCCAAGCCCTCCTGGCTTGCTCAATGAGCGAGGCTGCAGGGGGATTTGGATAGGCTAAGTGAATGGGCTAGGGTCTGGCAGATGGAATACAATGTTGACAAATGTGAGGTTATCCATTTTGGTAGGAATAACAGCAAAAGGGATTATTATTTAAATGATAAAATATTAAAACATGCTGCTGTGCAGAGAGGCCTGGGTGTGCTAGTGCATGAGTCGCAAAAGGTTGGTTTTCAGGTGCAACAGGTGATTAAGAAGGCAAATGGAATTTTGTCCTTCATTGCTAGAGGGATGGAGTTTAAGACTAGGGGGGTTCTGCTTCAATTGTATAAGGTGTTAGTGAGGCCACACCTGGAGTATTGTGTTCAGGTTTGGTCTCCTTACTTGAGAAAGGACGTACTGGCACTGGAGGGTGTGCAGAGGAGATTCACTAGGTTAATCCCAGAGCTGAAGGGGTTGGATTACGAGGAGAGGTTGCGTAGACTGGGGCTGTACTCGTTAGAATTTAGAAGGATGAGGGGGGATCTTATAGAAACATATAAGATTATGAAGGGAATAGATAGGATAGATGCGGGCAGGTTGTTTCCACTGGCGGGTGAAAGCAGAACTAGGGGGCATAGCCTCAAAATAAGGGGAAGTAGATTTAGGACTGAGTTTAGGAGGAACTTCTTCACCCAAAGGGTTGTGAATCTATGGAATTCCTTGCCCAGTGAAGCAGTAGAGGCTCCTTCATTAGATGTTTTTAAGATAAAGATAGATAGTTTTTGGAAGAATAAAGGGATTAAGGGTTATGGTGTTCGGGCCGGAAAGTGGAGCTGAGTCCACAAAAGATCAGCCATGATCTCATTGAATGGTGGAGCAGGCTCGAGGGGCCAGATGGCCTACTCTTGCTCCTAGTTCTTATCTTCTTATCCATTGAACTTTAGGAGCACTGGGCTACGATCCCCCAGCTCCAGGCGTACCAAGCTAGAACCAATTGGGCCTCCAGCAAACCCTAGGCAGCTTGCAAGCTCCTGGCAGCACACAAGAGTTCAGCAAATGGCAGAAATTTTCTCAGAGTGCAACCCGCCCCCCCCCCAAAGAACCATCTTTTGTTTCTTTACTTGTTCCGTCACCATCCCCTATCGTCTTGCACCATCATCCCTTCTTTCGCTGTTCCTGCACTCCACACAACCACTTCTGTACGTCTCCTAACCCCTCGCACCCACCCCTCCCAGTACCGTCACCCTGCCACCGTATTTACTTATTAAGTCTTGTTACATCATTCTTATTTTCCAGTACAGGCACAAGTTCATCGAGCTGAAATGTTAACGCTGTTTCTCCCTCTGCAGCTGTGGCCAGGCCTACAGAGTATTCCCAGCACTTATCCCAGGGACCATTGCTTATCCCTCACTGCAGAGAGGAACGGTCACCAGATCGCCAGTCAGCAGCAGTGATATTCCTCTCATGGGATACAGAATTGTTCAGTAAAAATTGACAGTGCTGTTTTGTCAGGTTTGCTGGACTGTACGTCGGAAACAAATAGCAGAACATATAAAGATAGGTCGGGATTCATGATGCTAATTGGCACAGAATCGTACAGTCCAGAAGGAGGTCATTCAGCCCATCACATTTGTGCCGGCTCTTTGAAAGAACTACCCCATTTAGAACCACTCCTCCTACTCTTGTCCCCTAACTGCAGCTAAAGTTTCCTTTCCCACCGGTTATCCAATTCCCTTCTAAACATTCTTATTGACTGTTTCTACTGCCCTTTCAGGTAGTGCCTTCCAGATGGTAGTGGTCATGGTTTCAGAAGCCCCTGTCTAAGGAGGATTAGACAGCACCTTCCAAACCCACAACCTCCAGCATCTGGAAGGGCATGGGGAGGAGATACCTGGGAACACCACCACCTGGAGGTTCCCCTCCAAGCCACTCACCGTCCTTACTTGGAAATATATCGCCATTCTTTCACTGTCACTGGGTCAAAATCCTGGAACTCTCTCCCTAACACCACTATGGATGTACCTACACCTCAGGGACTGCAGCGGTTCACAAAGGCAGCTCACACCACCTTTATAAAGGACAGTTAAGGATGGGCAACAAATGCTGGCCTGTGACACCCCCACTCCTCCGACCCCCAGTGTGAACATGTAGATGCTCTATTTTCTGGGGATTGGATTTGGTGGTGGACCGAGCAAGGTCGCTCTGATAGGCTAGGCTTAACAGGCGATGAATGTCGGGTGAGATAACGGGAGGTGAGCAGCATTTGGGAGACCATGGCTGCCCAAGGTGTTAATGCCTTCAGGAGAGCCAGTGATAATGGGAAGCGGGCGGGAAACTAGGATGGAGATAGAAGATCGGCCAGCAGGCTTGAGGGCCGTCATGGCTTATTCCTGCTCCAAGTTCTTACACAAGGGGTGAGAGAAAAGCCAGAAGAATGAAGTAGGCATGTGAGACAGACAAAATACTCACTCTCCAGGGCCTCCACAGTAACAGTAACACTGCTGCTGATTGGAGAGATGCTGGGAGTCCCATTCGAGTGACTTGAGCTGATAGGGGAGCACTCGTTTCATGGCCTGCATGGCTTTGGCATACGGTCCCTTCTTCAACGCACCTCCTTTCTAACGGAAACATTAAGCACATGGGCGCATACAGATTTATAACTTAAGCACACACGGGGTGAGTAGACATCTCGCGTACAGCTCTCCGCAGCCAATCTGCTACTTTCCAATCCAATCTCACTCCGAGACCCCGGCAGACGTTAAATCGGTCCCCTCAAGCAGAAATCCCAACGGATTCAATCCCCATCCGTGCGTTCCCATGTACACAGGAAAAGCCCTTCCCATTCCCGTCCAGCAAGAAGAGTCCCAATGGGTTAAACCCCCTTCAATTCTATTAATGGGAATCCAAACGGATTCAAACCCCCTCAATTCTCCCCTATTAGTGGTTACTCCCTGCTTCACTCCCTTCAACAAGAGTTCCCATGGACTAAAAAACTCTTCTCATTTATTCCTTAGGTGATATTTCCCGTTCACTCCCATCAAAAATAAAAATGCACTGGTCCCAAATCTGGGAAGTCGGGGTTTTCTGATTTGAAGCTTTGGCATGCCTTGTTGGTGTATCAGGATTGCGAGCGAGAATGCACCCCACCCCAGTGCCAACTCCTAATCACACCACTGAATGTACATGTGCGCTGTGGCAACCAGGATTGTCGACTGAACGGGGCAGCAATGGAGCTACACCAAGCTCAGGGTCACCAGATTAGGGAGTGGCGAGTATCAAGACATATCCAGCAAGTCTCTTAAGTCTTGGTACCTGTATGGTGACGACCTGCTGGAAGGTGGGTGGTCAGGCGAGGACTGGTTAGCACTCCACTGTGATCCCCACAATGTTAAATAGCCTATTTACTGTGCTCATGCTCGTAGAGGGCTCCCAAGTGCCAGGCACTGGTGAAACTTGAACGCCTGTCGGAGGCAGCTCCGTCAGGAGGACATGGCACAATAGATATCCATGAAGCAGTTCACAAACACTGCCACATCCTGTTCCAACAGCATGGAGCCCGGCTGCGACTCCAAACATGGGCCAATTATAGAATACAAGGTCATTTCTTAAGATGTAAAGGAAGTGCTCATTTAATGGAGAATTCAAGGCGTTAATCAAATTAAACGAAGTTGAGAAAATAAAATACACTGTGCAGCAATTGTACTACTGCCAATAACTGGTGAGAAACACTATACAGAGGCACGGGGATTTGTAAGTACCTTGAATGCCTTATAGCCAAACATCTAGAACAGAAATCAAATGGTTAAAAACAAAATGACCCTCAAAGGAGTTGCATCAATTTATTTTAGCTGTCTTTGGAAGACATATTAAAAATATGTTTTGTGGTATCCAATGGCCAATGTTTCAATGAGCCACAGAGACAAAGTCTATGTATTAACAAAGCCGACACACAGAGACATAGGTCAGCCAGCTTTAGGACACGAAGGGTTGGGTTTACCACCAGCTCCCCTTAATGGTCGAGGCAAAAGGCACCTTAAAGAAATTACACTGGATTATGAGTATAATCTTCATCAAATCAATATTTGTTTGAATCTCCAATTATTAATTAAGGTGGATTTTGACAAATGCTATAACCATGTTTGATTGACTCTAGCAAACATTCATTAATAAGGGAATACAGTATTGAGTATTTACTTCCCTTGGAATAGTCATTGGGTGGGATTCTCCGGCTCCCTACGGCATATTTTCCAGCGGCGGGGGCAACCCGCCAATGGCTGGCGACAGGATCTTCCGGTCCTACAGATGTCTGTGGGGTGTTGCATTTGCCGCACATTCCGCCGCAGGGGAACGTGCCGCGGTGGGGGGGGGGAGCACATTGGCAGGACTAGAAGATCCCACCGGTGGGAAGGGAAGGAAGATTTCAGCCACTAACTATAGTAGATGTTATTGCATTCATTACTACAATGCAAGCTATAACTGATTCTTACAATCAATATTCATAAGCAAGAATAAAAGAGTTGTACTCTCATTCTTATACCCTCATGAGCCCACAATGATATCTTAGAATTCTCAAGTTTGGATTTTAAGTCCTGACATTGGTAAACTTAAAAAGTTATTTCTGCTATAATATACCTGTGGATATGTTCCAAGCTGAGATGCTTTTGCTGGTTTGAAATCTCCTAGGTGGAGGGATATTTAATTCCAGGATCCAGTCTATAGCTGGTAAAGCTGACTAAGTTCCTTCAATGAACTGAAATTTCCCTTTGTTGAGGTTTTAAGCTAACAATAAGTGTGATTGTGTAGGTTTACTTTGCTGGGGCTGGGGCAAAGATAGGAGAACCATGAACAAAGGCACTGCTGCCTGGTCTACTGATGGGACTTTCATGGCCAGTGTGGTTGATCAGAAACTCACCGCAAAGCGTTAACCTCCTTTTACTGACAACACCCAGGTTCCGGATCCTCTCCGCCGCTGAGGTTACCGACACCAAACGAGCGTCACTAATCTTACCTTGGTGGCCACAGCAAAGATGCACGAGCGACAAATCCAAGAGGGGGGGACTCCACCATCAGCCTCGACCTTGGGGGCGTGGCACTCCTGGTGGTACCCTAAAGGCATGAAGACAAAGTGGTTCACATCACATCAAACTATTCCGTACCATAGAATCATGGAATCCCTATAGTGCACAAGGAGGCCATTTGGATCACTGAGTCTGCACTGACCCTTTGAAAGAGCACCTATCTGGGTTCACTCCCCCGCCCTACCGCTGCAACCCTGTCGCACCCCCTAACCTTTGGACACTAAGGGGCAATTTAGCATGACCAATCCACCTAACCTACACATCTATGGACTGAGAGGGGAAACTGGAGCACCCGGAGGAAACTCATGCAGACACGGGGTGAAGGTGCAAACTCCACACAGTCACCCAAGGTCGGAATTGAACCGGGTCTTTGGCGCTGTGAGGCAGCAGTGCTAACCACTGTGCCACCATGGCTCAGTGCGGAGCACTCTCGCCTTGGGAGTCCCACTCGGCTGAAACCTCTCGCTTAGGACTGGAGGGGAGGGGGGGGGGGGGGGGGGGGGATGCTATCTTGAGTGAAGAACATTAAACCAGGGCCTGTATTTGCTCTCTCAGGAGGCCACTTTAGGTGGCACTATTGCGAAGTTGAGGACTGGCATTATCCCCGGTGCGCTGGTCAATATTTGTCCCTCAATCGACATCACAAAACAAATCTGGTCACAATCCCACTGCTGTTTGTGGGAGCTTGCTGTGCATAAATTAGTGATTTCTGCATTACAACACTTCAAAAAGTACTTAATTGGCTTTGAGATGCCCGAAGTTCGTGAGAGGTGTCACATAAATGCAAGTACTTCTTTTCTCTCTGTCGGTCTACGAATATTACCAATCAGGACTTTCTGTTAAATTCCCTGCATTTTCTGAAGGACAATATCTTCCAAGCCAAAAACAATCAGTACCGCAACCAAACTCACCAAACCAACATGGATTGGACCTCTTATTACTTCCTGGAAAAAATGAATTAGGTACTCTAAATGCATTTTTAAAAAAAGATGTTCCCAGTGTGAACGGTGACCGATTTGCCGTGCGTTACTAGAACTGCTCAAAGGCTTGACTTTCATAAGCCCCAAGGAGCTTCAAAATGAAGAATAGTGCAGCACGGTGGCACCGTGGTTAGCACTGCTGCCTCACAGCACTAGGGACCCGGGTTCGATTCCAGCCTTGGGACACTGTCTGTGTGGAGTTTGCACGTTCTCCCCATATGGGTTTCTTACAGGTGCTCAGGTTCACTCCCACAGTCCAAAGATGTGCAGGTTAGGCAAACTTTGTGACCCTTAGTGTCCAGAGACATACAGGTTAGGCAGGGTTACGGGATAGGGCGAGGGAATGGGTCTAGGTAGGGTGTTCTTTTAGAGGGTTAGTCCAGGCCCAATGGGCCAAATGGCCTCCTTCTGCACTGTTGGGATTCAATGGAATGCTCGTATGAAACAAACTCAAACACTGGATGCATGGTCATGGAAAACAGATTTGCTTGAAGCTTTCAAACTTGAATTCTTGGAGGACGACAAAATTGCCAGGAAATGAGAAAAGAGCAGGAGAATGGCACTATCCATGTTGGCTCCAACTCAATGGACCGAGTGGTCTCTTTCCCTGCTGGCCAGTTCCTCGATTCTAGGAAAGGAATTCACTGCTTGCTAACAGAGGAAAGGTGAAATCTGGATCAGCAACGGTGGGGAATCAAGTTCGATGAATCCTACACATCATGGCTCGCATTATTAAACAAAGACACATTTTGTCTCCCTCTTCTTCAAATCATCTCCGAGTCTTTCCACCTTCCACTCCCTGCCTTTTGTCACTTAAAATTGAATCTACAACAAGTTCTACCTTAGGCCCCTCCCTCTCTCCTTCCCCTCCCTCTTGAGCTTCAACCTCACCCTAGCTCCGACTACCTGTCAGTTCAGTTTTCCTCATCACTCCCATGATATTCTTGCTGGGGCCCCATCACTACTTGGACTTGCTGATGGCAAAGAGTTCTTTTTAGTTTTATCTATTCGTTCATGGGATGTGGGCACCCCCCATCCCTAATGGCCCTTGAGGGATTTGTGGTGAGCTGCCTTCTTGAACCGCTGTAGTCCCTGTGGTGTAGGTACACCCACAGTGCTTTTAGGGCAGAGTTCTAGGATTTTGACCCAGCTACAGTGAAGAACGGCCGACATATTTCCAAGTCGGGATGGTGAGTGACTTGGAGAGGAACCTCCAGGTAGTGAGGTTCCCAAGTATCTGCTGCTCTTGTCCTTCTCGGTGCTGCCTAAGGAGCCTTGATGAGTTGCTGCAGTGAATCTTGTAGATGGTACACAAGGCTGCCCACTGCACAGAAAGAGCCCACAATCAGAAACAATGTGGGAGGTCAGCCTCACCGGTTTGCAGTCATCCAAGCCAAGTGGGGAAATGTCGGCTTCCGGATCTCCTTAGAATACTCGCCCGGGGCCTTCAGCACACAGGAGCAGACAGACCAGGCCTCGGCTTAACAACTCACGTTAGAGCGCGCAAACATGAGGGAGCCAACGGAGTAACTTCCTGGATGATGCGCTGAAGCAGTGGAGAGGCGCTGATAACGACCACGGGAGACTTGGTGACACTCGTCACTTATAACATCAAGACTATTTCTCAGTGATTTTCACCCATTCTTATTGGGGAAATTCTATGTATAATAGCGACAGAACACGCACAGACTGAGCAAGCAGTGAGACAATGTGACTGGCAATTGGAGTGAAGGACACGCAGAAATAGATTGACCCGGTGGAAACAATTCTGGGCTTTATAGTCATGATTGATAGATCATTCCTCCCGCCACACTGCAATCGATTAGACAGAGAGCTCTGAGCAGCCGTCCCGTACCTTGCTTGCACTTTGCACAGTTCACGATCTGGTTGCCCTGGCTGGGGGTGGCTTCTTTGCATAGGCAGCAGATGTGTTCTGTCCCGGGCAGGGCGGCTGGAACATAAACAGAGAGGCGGTTTCGATTAACGGTACGTCGCAACAAGGTGGCACAGCATGGTCAGCAAACTGTGCTATAACTGGGAGCGATGCAGTGAGGACAAGCATGCAAACACAGTAAGATCCAAATGAAGTACGCTGTGCACCTATGTGAACGCAAAGTGTGTGGTAAATAAGGTCGGTGAGCTCCAAGCACAGAAGGCCAGGTGAGACTATGATCTTGTGGTGATAATGGTCCTACACTGAGAAATCTTTTCTCAGAGGGTCGTCAGTCTGGAATTCTCTTGCCCAGTGAGCAGTGGTGGCTGGGTCATTGAATTTATTCAAGGCGGAGTTAGATAGATTTTTGATAGACAAGAGAGTCGAGGGTTATAGAAGGAAGGGGAGAAGGAGCGGGAGAGAGAGAGAGAGAGAGAGAGAGAGAGAGAGAGATCATGATTCAAAATAAAGCACAGTGGGCCGGAATGCAAGTTGTTTAGGAACGTATTAGGGAGAGATGCTAGCAATGCTGGAGAGAGACAGCAAGAGTGTGTGTGAGAGAGAGAGAGAGAGAGAGATAGAGCGAGAGATAGAGCGAGAGATAGAGAGAGCGCACAAGAGAGCGTGCAAAGAGCAAAGAGAGAGAGCAAAGAGAGAGAGGACAGAGACAGAGGACAGAGAGAGAGAGGGGACAGAGAGAGATAGAGGACAGACGGAGAGAGAGGGACAGAGAGAGAGCGAGGACAGAGAGAGAGAGAGAGGACAGAGAGAGAGACAGAGGACAGAGAGAGAGACAGAGGACAGAGAGAGAGAGGACAGAGAGAGATAGAGGACAGAGAGAGAGAGAGAGGACAGAGAGAGAGACGAGAGAGAGGACAGAGAGAGAGAGAGAGAGAGGACAGAGAGAGAGAGAGAGAGAGAGAGGACAGAGAGAGAGAGAGAGAGAGAGGACAGAGAGAGAGGACAGACAGAGAGAGAGAGAGAGGACAGAGAGAGAGAGAGAGAGGACAGAGAGAGAGAGAGAGAGAGGACAGA
The DNA here is from genome assembly GCF_047496885.1 of Scyliorhinus torazame. NCBI lineage: Eukaryota > Metazoa > Chordata > Chondrichthyes > Carcharhiniformes > Scyliorhinidae > Scyliorhinus > Scyliorhinus torazame. Next base: position 204,208,008 of record NC_092720.1, read on the forward strand.
GAGAGAGAACAGAGAGAGAGAGAGACAGAGAGAGGACAGAGAGAGAGAGAGGACACAGAGAGAGAGGACAGAGAGAGAGAGAGAGGACAGAGAGAGAGAGAGAGGACAGAGAGAGAGAGAGGACAGAGAGAGAGAGAGAGGACAGGAGAGAGAGGGGACAGAGAGAGAGAGAGAGAGAGGACAGAGAGAGAGGGAGAGAGAGGACAGAGAGAGAGGGAGAGAGAGGACAGAGAGATAGAGAGAGGACACAGAGAGAGAGAGGACAGAGAGAGAGAGAGGACAGAGAGAGAGAGGACAGAGAGAGAGAGAGAGGACAGAGAGAGAGAGAGAGAGGACAGAGAGAGAGAGAGAGGACAGAGAGAGAGAGAGAGGACAGAGAGAGAGAGAGAGGGGACAGAGAGAGAGAGAGAGGGGACAGAGAGAGAGAGAGAGGACAGAGAGAGAGAGAGAGGACAGAGAGAGAGAGAGAGGACAGAGAGAGAGAGAGAGGACAGAGAGAGAGAGAGAGGGACAGAGAGAGAGAGAGAGGACAGAGAGAGAGAGAGAGGACAGAGAGAGAGAGAGAGGACAGAGAGAGAGAGAGGGCAGAGAGAGAGAGAGAGGACAGAGAGAGAGAGAGAGGACAGAGAGAGAGAGAGAGGACAGAGAGAGAGAGGACAGAGGGAGCGCAAGACAGAGGGAGCGCAAGACAGAGGGAGCGCAAGACAGAGGGAGCGCAAGACAGAGGGAGCGCAAGACAGAGGGAGCGCAAGACAGAGGGAGCGCAAGACAGAGGGAGCGCAAGACAGAGGGAGCGCAAGACAGAGGGAGCGCAAGACAGAGGGAGCGCAAGACAGAGGGAGCGCAAGACAGAGGGAGCGCAAGACAGAGGGAGCGCAAGACAGAGGGAGCGCAAGACAGAGGGAGCGCAAGACAGAGGGAGCGCAAGACAAGAGGGAGCGCAAGACAGAGGGAGCGCAAGACAGAGGGAGCGCAAGACAGAGAGAGCGCCCGGAGGAAACCCGCACAGACAGTGACCCGGCGGGGAATCAAACCTGGGACCCTGGCGCTGTGAAGCCACGGTGCTAGCCACTTGTGCTGCTGTGCTGCCCAGTTTGAATTTGGAAAATGACAAGGGCTAACACTATACTAATACTTGGAATGTGCGGGTTGTCCATGAGAGAAGTTGGACAGGCTTGGCTTGTATCCGTCAAGACCTCCACCGCCTCAGGATCTTGTATGTTTCAATGAAGTTGCCTCTTCTAAATTCCAGTGGATACAGGCACAACCTGTATAACCTTTTCTCCATCCATTCCTCATATTAGTCTGGTAAACCTTCTCTGAACTGCTTCCAACACATTTAGGTCTTTCCTTATATAAGGAGACCAATACTGTAGGCATTACCCCAGATGTGCTCACCAATGCCCTGTACAACTGAAGCATAACCTCCCTACATTTATAATCAAAATGAGGACATCAGCAGCGGCACAACATCAGCAAATGTACAGGTAGAAAGCAGAACTGTCCTCAATCGTTTACAGGGCACTTAAAAAGGCAGAACTAAAAAGCAAGGGTCCCTCTTGTCTAGCTGGGCCATCTCTAATTGCTCTTGAACTGAGTGGCTCGCGAGGACCATTTCAGAGAGCAGTTAAGAGTGAGCCACATCTGCTCTTGGTGGTACAGAACTTCAACATTGCCAAAAAGAGAATTAGTTGCAGAAACTTTTCATTTCACACTTATCTGGACAAACGCCAAGAATGCCAAATTTCAAACCAGCATGACAACTTATACTACAAGAGTAACAGGGTGCTGACTGATTGACAAGTGGCTGAGGTGTTGTCATGGAGAAAACAATGGAGGACAACAGGCTCCCCAAACTCCGGTTGGAGAGCCATTCGTTCTCCTTTGTTTCTCCATAACGACACCTTAGTTCACAGGGAACTAGAAGCCCTCCGACAGGGAGCTTGGCAACCAGGTTCATTTGTCAATCAACCCTTTTCTCCTGTCATGTAAATTGTTGAGGGTTTGAAATTTGGTATTCTTGTGTTTGTCCTGATCGACTGCACAATGAAAAGCTTCAGCAACATGTCTCTTTCACTCTTCAGCAACATTCAAAGTCTGTCCCATATATTCTTCCATCAAGTGAAAGGTTCCACTGTGAACCAGGGGAGGAAACACAGAAAATAGGAGCAGGAGGAGGCCATTCGGCCCTTCGAGCCTGCTCCAACTTTTATTATGATCATGGCTGATCATCCAATTCAATAGCCTAATCCCACCTCCCCCCCCCCCCCCCCCCCCCCCCCACCACCCCTCCCATATCCTTTGATCCCCTTTGCTCTAAATGCTATATCTAACTGCTTCCTGTAAAATACAACGTTTTGGCCTCAACTACTTCCTGTGGTAACAAATTCCACAGGCCGACCATTCGCTGGGTGAAGAAATTTCTCCTCATCTGTCCCAAGTGGTCTACCCATATCCTCAGACTGTGACCGCTGGTTCTGGTCACACCCACCATCGGAACATCCTTCTTGTCTAGTCCTGTTAGAATTTGATAGGTTATAAATATAGGATGGTTGACCGGTTCATTTTTTTATTCATTCGTGGGACGTGGGTTTCACTGACTGGGCCCAGCATTTATTGCCCACCCCTAATTGCCCCTTGCACAAAGTCTCAGCCATTTCAGAGGGCAATTAACAGTCAACCACATTGCTGTGGGCCTGGAGTCACAGGTAGGCCAGACCAGGGAAGGACGGCAGATTTCCTTCCCTAAAGGACATCAGTGGACGAGATGGTGTGTTTTTTTTTTTACAAAGATCGACAATAGCCCAGATTTAATTAATTGAATTGAAATTCCACCAGCTGCCGTGCTGGAATTTTAACCTGTGTCTCCAGAGCAAAGGTCTAGGGCCTCTGGATTGTAGTCCGCTAAGTCACCACTTCCCCCATGAACACTGAACGCTCAGGAGAATTTGTTCTCTGAGGGTAGCGAATCTGTGGAATTCTTTGCAGCAGAGGGCTGTAGAGGCTAGGCCGTTAAGTAAGTTCAAGGCTGAGACAGGTTTCAGTCAGCAAAAAGAATCAAGGGCTATTGGGATAAAGTGGGATTATTGAGGATTATTGTAACAGGTGAGTCATGATCTCACTGAATGACGGAGCAGGTCGATGGGCTGAATGGCCCACTTCTGCTCCTAGATCTTATGGTCTTATACTCACAGGGATAGATGTCCTTCCACATCACCCAGAACTCAGAGTTGTCCTCAAACTGAACGAGAAGGATCTGCTTCCACCGGTCCACCTAAAAGAGCGAGGGAACGTGAAAGGAAGAGAAAAAAAGAGGGTAAGTGGAATCCACAGAGCCCAGGCAGCGCAGCCTGCGTTATCCCCCAAAATCCTTGAAAAGCCTCCCACCATGGGCAAGGGTGGCAGATTTTCTTCCCTAAAGGATGCTATCAGTGAGCCAGCTTGATTTTTATAGCATTCAGTAATAGTTTCGTGGGCCACCATTAAAAAAAGACCCGCTTTGCTTAAATCCACATTTCATTAATTGAATTTAATTTCACCAGCGGTCGTGGTGGAATTTGAACCCTTGTCCCCACCTGCGCAATAGCCTGGGCCTCTGGATTGCTACTCCAAAGATATCATCGCCATGCCACCATCTCCCCCTTACCGTGGCAACATCTACCATGGAAACAGTCTTTCAGATCCAATCGGTCACTCCTTTTGCTTCCTCTTTCCCGGAGAAAGCAGTCTCACCCTGCCTGATAGGGGTAACCTTCCCATACTGGTATCATCATAGTGAACATCTGCTACATCCACCTCTTGAGAGGGAGCTGCCATTTTGAGCTGGTCTGAACACCCATCCCCTACCTCCCCAATCCTGGCATCAACCAAATAGTCCCTCACCTTCCGGATGCAACCAAATAGTCCCTCAACCTTCCGGATGTTCCCCAGGTAGAGTAAGCCATCTGTCCACCGGGCCAACACATCCTGACCTTCCCACAGACGTGGTTTGATACCGGCCCGGCTTGTTCGTGCTTTCGATTTGCTTGCAGGCGCACAAGAGCTGCTTCTTTTGGCCTTTGAACTTTTCCCCACAGGCCCACCCTCCATGGCGTTTGGTGGGGGCTGGGTGGGGCAGGCCGGGATCTATTGAGAGAACAGAGAGAAACCTCATTGAAAAACAAGGAACAATCAAGGCCAGAAATCTGTTGCAGAAAGAAAACATTTAATGAGGGGGAAAAATGGTTTAAACACGTATAACCAAATCCCTCGCCATTGAATGACTCAAAATATCTCCACCACAGGTCCCTCCGTGGAGATAACCATATTGGAGATATCTGCATTCCAAGTTCCTCAATGCAAATCTCCAGCCAATCAGACAAGTGACAAGAGGCGCGGGGGGGGGGGGGCACGTGGGGGGGCGGGCGCAGGCGGCTGGGCACAGGCACGCACGCGTGGGGCTGGGCACAGGGACGGGCAGGGGTGCGCAGACACGCGCAGGGGCACAGACACACGCCTGTTGCAAGTACCTTGTCCAACCTGCTGGCCTGTGATGGGCTGCATGTATTTAATAACATAGAGGCGACTGAGGAGAATTGTATACCGATCTTATCTTTTTTTTGGACCTTGCACTATTACAAGTAGAATGAATAATAAATCACTAAATATGTGAAAACACTAATTTGGCCAGTTACATCCTGTTACCAATTGTTCTCCATTTTGCTCTCTTTGCGGAGTAGATTTTTTTTAGAAAACATTTTATTGAGGCATTTATAATTTTGACATTTCAACACATTAACATTCTAAATAACAGAGTGGTCTAACACACGCAAAAACCCCACAATAACACACCCAACTTCCCCCCTGTCCTAGCTCCCCATACCTAAGATTCCCCGCCCCTATTCTTCACTGCTATGCCTCCCCTTTCACCCCCGCCCCCCTCCATTCCACCCCCCCCCCCCCCTCTGCAGACGGTCAATTTTCCTTGAGGAAGTCGATGAACGGCTGCCACCTCCGGGCGAACCCCGGAATTGAGCCTCTCAAGGTGAACTTAATCTTTTCCAGCCTGAGAAACCCCGCCATGCCGCTGACCCGCACTCCTGACTTTGGAGGCTCCGAGTCCCTCTGCAAATTTACTCACCCACCCTTCTACGCCCTCCTCCAGGTCATTTATAAAAATGACAAACAGAGTGGCCCCAAAACAGATCCTTGTGGTACACCACTAGTAAGACTCCAGTCTGAACATTTCCCATCAACCATCACCCTTTGTCTTCTTCCAGCTAGCCAATTTCTGATCCAAACTGCTAAATCACCCTGAATCCCATGCCTCCGTATTTTCTGCAGTAGCCTACCGTGGGGAACCTTATCAAACGCTTTACTGAAATCCATATACACCACATCAACTGCTTTACCCTCATCCACCTGTTTGGTCACCTTCTCAAAGAACTCAATAAGGTTTGTGAGGCACGACCTACCCTTCACAAAACCGTGTTGACTATCTCTAATCAAATTATTCCTTTCCAGATGATTATACATCCTATCTCTTATAAACCTTTCCAAGATTTTGCCCACAACAGAAGTAAGGCTCACTGGTCTACAGTTACCGGGGTTGTCTCTACTCCCCTTCTTGAACAAGGGGACAGCATTTGCTATCCTCCAGTCTTCTGGCACTATTCCTGTAGACAAAGATGACTTAAAGATCAAAGCCAAAGGCTCAGCAATCTCCTCCCTAGCTTCCCAGAGAATCCTAGGATAAATCCCATCCGGCCCAGGGGACTTATCTATTTTCACACTTTCCAGAACTGCTAACACCCTCCTCCTTATGAACCTTAAGCCCTTCTAGTCTAGTAGCCTGAATCTCAGTATTCTCCTTGACAACATTGTCTTTTTCCTGTGTGAATACTGACAAAAAATATTCATTTAGCACCTCTCCTATCTCCTCGGACTCCAAGCACAACTTCGCACTACTGTCCTTGACTGGCTCTACTCTTACCCTAGTCATTCTTTTATTCCTGACATATCTATAGAAAGCTTTAGGGTTATCCTTGATCCTACCTGCCAAAGACTTCTCATGTCCCCTCCTGGCTCTTCTTAGCTCTCTCTTTAGGTCCTTCCTAGCTAACTTGTAACTCTCGAGCGCCCTAACTGAACCTTCATGTCTCATCTTTACATAAACCTCCTTCTTCCTCTTGACAAGTGTTTCGACTGCTTTAGTAAACCACGATTCCCTTGCTCGACCACTTCCTCCCTGCCTGACAGGTACATACTTATCAAGGACATGCAGTAGCTGTTCCTTGAACAAGCGTCACATTTCCATTGTGCCCATCCCCTGCAGTTTTCCGCTCCATCCGATGCATCCTAAGTCTTGCCTCATCGCATCATAATTGCCTTTCCCCCAGGTATAACTCTTGCCCTGCGGTACATACCTATCCCTTTCCTCACTAAAGTGAACGTAATCGAATTGTGGTCACTATCACCAAAGTGCTCACCTACCTCCAAATCTAACACATGTCCTGGTTCATTACCCAGTACCAAATCCAATATGGCCTCGCCTCTCGTTGGCCTATCTACATACTGTGTCAGGAAACCCTCCTGCACACATTGGACAAAAACGGACCCATCTAAAGTACTTAAACTATAGCGTTTCCAGTCAATATTTGGGAAGTTAAAGTCCCCCATAACAACTACCCTGTTGCTTTCGCTCCTATCCAGAATCATCTTTGCAATCCTTTCCTCTACATCTCTGGAACTTTTCGGAGGCCTATAGAAAACCCCTAACAGGGTAACCTCTCCTTTCCTGTTTCTAACCTCAGCCCATACTGCCTCAGTAGACGAGTCCTCATCAGACGTCCTTTCTGCCACCGTAATAGTGTCCTTGACTAACAATGCCACCCCTCCCCCTCTTTTACCACCTTCCCTGAGCTTACTGAAATATCTAAACCCCGGCACCTGCAACAACCATTCCTGTCCCTGCTCTATCCATGTCTCCGAAATGGGCACAACATCGAAGTCCCAGGTACCAATCCATTCCGCAAGTTCACCCACCTTATTCCGGATGCTCCTGGCATTGAAGAAGACACACTTTAAACCACCTTCCTGCCTGCCGGTACACTCCTGCAACATTGAAACCTTACTCATGACCTCACTACTCTCAACCTCCTGTATACTGGAGCTACAATTCAGATTCCCAAGCCCCTGCTGAACTAGTTTAAACCTTCCCGAAGAGCATTAGCAAATTTCCCCCCCAGGATATTGGTACCCCTCTGGTCTAGGTATTGACCATCCCGTATGTATAGGTCCCACCGACCCCAGAATGAGCCCCAATTATCCAGAAATCTGAAACCCTTCCTCCTGCACCATCCCTGTAGCCACGTGTTTAACTCCTCTCTCTCCCTATTCCTCGTGTCGCTATCACATGGCATGGGTAACAACCCAGAGATAATAACTCTGTTTGTCCTAGATCTAAGTTTCCACCCCAGCTCCCTAAATTCCTGCCTTACATCCCTATCCCTTTTCCTACCTATGTCGTTGGTACCTATGTGGACCACGACTTGGGGCTGCTCCCCCTCCCCATTAAGGATCCCGAAAACACGATCAGAGACATCACGCACCCTGGCACCTGGTAGGCAACACACCAACCGCGAGTCTCTCTCGTTCCCACAGAATCTCCTATCTATCCCCCTAACTATGGAGTCTCCAATGACTAATGCTCTACTCCTCTCCCCTGTCCTCACCTGTGACAGGTGATTGTCACAGATCGGTGACCACACCGACGCCCCCTCCAGTCTCATGTGCCACCTCCATTTCCCCCACACTCTCAGGGCTGCCGCTACCACTGGGTTTGTGGAGTACTGAGCTGGCGAGAACGGCAGAGGTGCCGTTAACAGAGCCTCCAGACTCGTGTCCTTGCAAGATGCCGCCTCCACTCGCTCCCACACCGACCCCTCCCCCACTAAATAACCATTGAAATATTAGCCACCCAGTAGTAGTTAATAAAGTTCAGAAGGGCCAAGCCTCCTTTCCCGCGCCCCCGCTCAAGAGGGACCTTCTTCACTCTCGGGGCTTTCCCAGCCCATATAAAACCCGGGATCGCCACGTTCACTTTCCTAAAAAATGCCTTGGGGATAAAGATTGGGAGACACTGAAGCACCCCCGCCGACACCTCACCTGTGTCACTCATCTTCAGATATCCCCGAATGGCCTCCCTCACCCCTCGCACACCTCCTCCTCCGCTAACAGCCCCATATCTAACCTCCATTGCGGCCGCTGGGCTTTACCTTTGTTGACTTACAGGTCTACCCAGTGTGGGGCGTGGGGTCTGACACCACAATTGCTGAATATTCAGCACCTACCACCTCAGCCAGCAGCGTTTCGTCCAACACAAAGAAGTCTATCCAGGAATACACCTTATGCACATGGGAGTAGAATGAAAACTCCTTACTCCTCGGCCTCCCAAATCTCCACGGATACCCCCCCCCATGTGCTCCATAAACCCCCGCAGCCCCTTTGCCATAGCCAATACCTTCCCAGACCTGGAACTCGATTGATCCAACCTCGGATCCAGGACTGTGTTGAAATCTCCCCCCATAATCAGTCGATGTGAATCTACGTCTGGGATCTTCCCCAGCATCCTCCTAACGAACTCAACATCATCCCAGTTCGGGGTATATATATTTACCAACACCATGGCCATTCCCTCCAGCTTCCCACTAACCATAACATATCTACCCCCCCCCCTGCCGACCTCTTATCTTCCCCACCTCGAACGTTTATTAACCAAGATCGCCATCCCCCTTGTTTTAAAGTCTAACCCCAAGTGGAACATCTGCCCAGCCCATCCCTTCCTCAAACTAATCTGGTCCTCACCTTCAAATGTGTCTCCTGCAACATAGCCACGCCTGCCTTCAGTTGCCTCAAGTGCTCAAACACACGGGCCCTTTTGACTGGCCCATTCAGTCCCCGAACGTTCCACGTGACCAGGCTGGTCGGGGTGCACCCCCCCCCCGACCAGACCTCCCCTAGGCCAGTCTTCAGCCCATGTCCCGCACCTCCCCTGGCCCGCCCTCGGGCAACCAACGTCATCAACCCTCCTCCTCCTCCAATTTGAAAGTCCCCTCCCTGTCAGTAGTCTGGCCAGCCCCCCCCCTCCCTCTCCCATCCCCACATCGGTCTTCAGCTCACCCGTGAACTAGCCCTCCCAGCTAGCCTGGCAGCCCCAGCCCATGGCGCCTAACATCTTACCCCTCCCCACTGGTTCCCCTCCCCACGCTCTTAGTGCAAACAGTCGAAACAAAGGCAAGAAGCAAAAACAAACAAACAATCCCTCCCAAGGCACAAAGGCCCACCCCTCCTCCCTTTACAAATTACTATACACCAGCATAACCCCAAACAGAACCGGAAAACAAACGGCAATAAACAAACAAACCCCCGAAATAGGTCCAAGCAGCACAAATCCATAGTTTTATAAAACATAGCTCAGTTCTCCTCAGTCAAAGTTCAAGATCCTCCTTCTCCTGTCAGTCTATTCTCCTTCATAAAGCCCGCAGCCTCCTCCGGCGAGCCAAAGTAACACTCTCAACCCCCATAGGTCACCCATAGGCGGGCCGGGTACAGGAGTCCAAACTTTATGCCCTTCTTGTAGAGCCGACTTGACCTTATTAAAGCTCGCCCTCCTCTTCGCGAGCTCTGCTCCCAGGTCCTGGTACACCCGGGTCTCGACATCTTCCCATGTACATCGCCTCGTCTGCCTGCCCCACCTCATAATGTGTTCCTTGTCCAGGAACCGATGCAACCGTACCACCATCGCCCTCGGCGGCTCACCCCCCTTGGGCTTTGCGCATCAGTGCCCTGTGGGCCCAATCCACCTCCAGCGGTCGATCAAACGCACCTTCCCCAAGCAGCTTCTCCATCATCTTCCCCACATGCGCACCAGCATCCAATCCTTCGATTCCCTCCGGCAGACCCACGATTCGGATGTTCTGCCTCCGAGAACGATTCTCCAGGTCCTCCACTTTCTCCAACAGCCTCTTCTGCTGGTCACGCATCAGCCCACTCTCTGCTGCCATCGAGGTGGACAGTTCCTCCTGCTCTCCCGCCAGCTCCTCCAACCTCTGCATCGTCACTGACCCTGGGCTGCCAGTCTCGTCTCCACGTGGTCAACCACCGCCTTGATCGAATCCACCGCCCGGGCCAGGTCCTCCGCCCGGGGCCAGGTCCTCCGCCCGGGGCCAGGTCCTCCGCCCGGGGCCAGGTCCTCCGCCCGGGCCAGGTCCTCCGCCCGGGCCAGGTCCTCCGCCCGGGCCAGGTCCTCCGCCCGGGGCCAGGTCCTCCGCCCGGGGCCAGGTCCTCCGCCCGGGGCCAGGTCCTCCGCCCGGGGCCAGGTCCTCCGCCCGGGGCCAGGTCCTCCGCCCGGGGCCAGGTCCTCCGCCCGGGGCCAGGTCCTCCGCCCGGGGCCAGGTCCTCCGCCCGGGGCCAGGTCCTCCGCCCGGGGCCAGGTCCTCCGCCCGGGGCCAGGTCCTCCGCCCGGGGCCAGGTCCTCCGCCCGGGGCCAGGTCCTCCGCCCGGGGCCAGGTCCTCCGCCCGGGGCCAGGTCCTCCGCCCGGGGCCAGGTCCTCCGCCCGGGGCCAGGTCCTCCGCCCGGGGCCAGGTCCTCCGCCCGGGGCCAGGTCCTCCGCCCGGGGCCAGGTCCTCCGCCCGGGGCCAGGTCCTCCGCCCGGGGCCAGGTCCTCCGCCCGGGGCCAGGTCCTCCGCCCGGGGCCAGGTCCTCCGCCCGGGGCCAGGTCCTCCGCCCGGGGCCAGGTCCTCCGCCCGGGGCCAGGTCCTCCGCCCGGGGCCAGGTCCTCCGCCCGGGGCCAGGTCCTCCGCCCGGGGCCAGGTCCTCCGCCCGGGGCCAGGTCCTCCGCCCGGGGCCAGGTCCTCCGCCCGGGGCCAGGTCCTCCGCCCGGGGCCAGGTCCTCCGCCCGGGGCCAGGTCCTCCGCCCGGGGCCAGGTCCTCCGCCCGGGGCCAGGTCCTCCGCCCGGGGCCAGGTCCTCCGCCCGGGGCCAGGTCCTCCGCCCGGGGCCAGGTCCTCCGCCCGGGGCCAGGTCCTCCGCCCGGGGCCAGGTCCTCCGCCCGGGGCCAGGTCCTCCGCCCGGGGCCAGGTCCTCCGCCCGGGGCCAGGTCCTCCGCCCGGGGCCAGGTCCTCCGCCCGGGGCCAGGTCCTCCGCCCGGGGCCAGGTCCTCCGCCCGGGGCCAGGTCCTCCGCCCGGGGCCAGGTCCTCCGCCCGGGGCCAGGTCCTCCGCCCGGGGCCAGGTCCTCCGCCCGGGGCCAGGTCCTCCGCCCGGGGCCAGGTCCTCCGCCCGGGGCCAGGTCCTCCGCCCGGGGCCAGGTCCTCCGCCCGGGGCCAGGTCCTCCGCCCGGGGCCAGGTCCTCCGCCCGGGGCCAGGTCCTCCGCCCGGGGCCAGGTCCTCCGCCCGGGGCCAGGTCCTCCGCCCGGGGCCAGGTCCTCCGCCCGGGGCCAGGTCCTCCGCCCGGGGCCAGGTCCTCCGCCCGGGGCCAGGTCCTCCGCCCGGGGCCAGGTCCTCCGCCCGGGGCCAGGTCCTCCGCCCGGGGCCAGGTCCTCCGCCCGGGGCCAGGTCCTCCGCCCGGGGCCAGGTCCTCCGCCCGGGGCCAGGTCCTCCGCCCGGGGCCAGGTCCTCCGCCCGGGGCCAGGTCCTCCGCCCGGGGCCAGGTCCTCCGCCCGGGGCCAGGTCCTCCGCCCGGGGCCAGGTCCTCCGCCCGGGGCCAGGTCCTCCGCCCGGGGCCAGGTCCTCCGCCCGGGGCCAGGTCCTCCGCCCGGGGCCAGGTCCTCCGCCCGGGGCCAGGTCCTCCGCCCGGGGCCAGGTCCTCCGCCCGGGGCCAGGTCCTCCGCCCGGGGCCAGGTCCTCCGCCCGGGGCCAGGTCCTCCGCCCGGGGCCAGGTCCTCCGCCCGGGGCCAGGTCCTCCGCCCGGGGCCAGGTCCTCCGCCCGGGGCCAGGTCCTCCGCCCGGGGCCAGGTCCTCCGCCCGGGGCCAGGTCCTCCGCCCGGGGCCAGGTCCTCCGCCCGGGGCCAGGTCCTCCGCCCGGGGCCAGGTCCTCCGCCCGGGGCCAGGTCCTCCGCCCGGGGCCAGGTCCTCCGCCCGGGGCCAGGTCCTCCGCCCGGGGCCAGGTCCTCCGCCCGGGGCCTGGTCCTCCGCCCGGGGCCAGGTCCTCCGCCCGGGGCCAGGTCCTCCGCCCGGGGCCAGGTCCTCCGCCCGGGGCCAGGTCCTCCGCCCGGGGCCAGGTCCTCCGCCCGGGGCCAGGTCCTCCGCCCGGGGCCAGGTCCTCCGCCCGGGGCCAGGTCCTCCGCCCGGGGCCAGGTCCTCCGCCCGGGGCCAGGTCCTCCGCCCGGGGCCAGGTCCTCCGCCCGGGGCCAGGTCCTCCGCCCGGGGCCAGGTCCTCCGCCCGGGGCCAGGTCCTCCGCCCGGGGCCAGGTCCTCCGCCCGGGGCCAGGTCCTCCGCCCGGGGCCAGGTCCTCCGCCCGGGGCCAGGTCCTCCGCCCGGGGCCAGGTCCTCCGCCCGGGGCCAGGTCCTCCGCCCGGGGCCAGGTCCTCCGCCCGGGGCCAGGTCCTCCGCCCGGGGCCAGGTCCTCCGCCCGGGGCCAGGTCCTCCGCCCGGGGCCAGGTCCTCCGCACTCTCCTTCCGCTGTTGGGTGAACTTCTCATTTAAGAAGCTCAGAAGCTGATCCGTCAACCACTGAGCTGACGGGGTCCGACCCTGATCGTCGCCATCCCCATGCGCGTTTTCCGCTCCTCACTCGCCACCACCGTCTGGTTCATTCTTTTCCGGTGACCCCTGGGCCGCAGCTCCATAAACTGGGGGTCCCTTTCTTCTGTTCTTGCTTCTACACCCTTCCTCCACAAAATTCCTGCAACAATCCGGCATAAAAGCCATGAGCGGGATGTGCGACCGCTCACTCCATGGTCGCCACCGGAAGTCTCCTATGCTGAGTAGTTATGCTAAAAAGGGCAGAGGTTGAGTCAGATAAAGATTTGCATCAATAGCACTTTCATAACCTCAGGATGAATTAAGCACTTTTGAAGTGCAGTGACTCAGAAACACAGCAGACTTTACACACAGCAAACTCCCACAGACAGCTACGTGTCAATGACCAGAGAATCTGTTTCGCTAGATGTTGATCGAGGAATGAATATTGGCCAGGTCACCGAGTAGAACGTGCATGCCTGCTCGTCTTCAAAATGATGCCACAGTATTATTTACAACCCACCTGAGGGGGCAGACCTTCTACACTGTCCCATCAAACACTCCCAGGACAGGTACAGCGCGGGGTTAGATACAGAGTAAAGCTCCCTCTACACTGTCCCATCAAACACTCCCAGGACAGGTACAGCATGGGGTTAGATACAGAGTAAAGCTCCCTCTACACTGTCCCCATCAAACAGTCCCAGGACAGGTACAGCACGGGGTTAGATACAGAGTAAAGCTCCCTCTACACTGTCCCCATCAAACACTCGCAGGACAGGTACAGCACGGGGCTAGATACAGAGGAAAGATCCCTCTACACTGTCCCATCAAACACTCCCAGGACAGGTACAGCACGGGATTAGATACAGAGTAAAGCTCCCTCTACACTGTCCCATCAAACAATCCCAGGACAGGTACAGCACGGGGTTAGATACAGAGTAAAGCTCCCTCTACACTGTCCCATCAAACACTCCCAGGACAGGTACAGCACGGGGTTAGATACAGAGTAAAGCTCCCTCTACACTGTCCCATCAAACACTCGCAGCACATGTTCAGCACGGGGTTAGATACAGAGTAAAGCTCCCTCTACACTGTTCCCATCAAACACTCCCAGGACAGGTACAGCAAACCTCTTTGTCCCAGGTTTGATTCCGGCTTGGGTCACTGTCTGTGTGGAGTCTGCACGTCCTCCCCGTGTCTGCGTGGGTTTCCTCCGGGTGCTCCGGTTTCCTCCCACAGTCCAAAGATGTGCAGGTTAGGTGAATTGGCCAATGATAAATTGCCCTTAATGTCCAAAATTGCCCTTGGTGTTGGGTGGAGGTGTTGAGTTTGGGTAGGGTGCTCTTTCCAAGAGCCGGTGCAGACTCAAAGGGCCGAATGGCCTCCTTCTGCACTGTAAATTCAATGATAATCTATGATTAATCTAGGACAAAGGTTCGGCACAACATCGTGGGCCGAAGGGCCTGTTCTGTGCTGTATTTTCTATGTTCTATACTGTCCCATCAAACACTCCCAGGACAGGTACAACACGGGGTTAGATACAGTGTAAAGCTCCCTCTACACTGTCCCCATCAAACACTCCCAGGACAGGTACAGCACGGGTTAGATACAGAGTAAAGCTCTCTCTACACTGTCCCCATCAAACACTCCCAGGACAGGTACAGCACGGGGTTAGATACAGAGTAAAGCTCCCTCTACACTGTCCCATCAAACACTCCCAGGACAGGTACAGCACGGGTTAGATACAGAGTAAAGCTCCCTCTACACTGTCCCCATCAAACACTCCCAGGACAGGTACAGCACGGGGTTAGATACAGAGTAAAACTCCCTTCACCCAAGTTCAGAACACTGCTCCCTTCTGCACATTATGTCTCTTGGTTTGAAACAGGACAGGATGTTTGTACAGATTGGGTTTGTACAGATCCTGACATCCAACTATGTCATAATTTTTGCATGATTGTCCTTCAATAACTTACTCCTATTGCAACATTTCTGAGAGCTACCAAGTTATTTGAGGGGGAAATTTCTTCAAGCCCTTGAACCCATCTCAATCCAGTTCGGTAGCACACGAGGAGGAATTCAGCCCCTCATTCACTCCATCCCCAAACCCTGGGCGGTTTTCCGACAGTGGGCCAGGTAACCCTATTTCTTTCTGCTGGCGTTTCCTATTTACAGAGCTATATGGCATCATGTCTTGTCTGAGTAGTACGAACATGATGGAAGGCAATGGTCAGTTCGCGCATCCAGCGATACCAAGGGCCCTATTTAAAAAACAAAATTCCAATTAAGGGGCAATTTTAGTGCGGCGAATCCACCTAATGTCCTCAAACACTCCTTATGACAAGCTGTTCATTCCAGGGATCATTCTTGTGAACCTCCTCTGGGTCCTTTCCAAGGCCAGCACATCCTTCCTTAGATACGGGGGCCCAAAATACTGCCCACAATACTCCAAATGACCAGAGCCTCAGACAGCCTCAGAAATAATCCCTGGTCTTGTATTCTAGCCCTCTCGACATGAATGCTAACATTGCATTTGCCTTCCTATTTGTTGACTGAACCTGCACGTTAACCTGAAGAGAATCTTGAACTAGGACCTCTAAGGCTTTTGAGCATGGGGAAATGAGCATTTCCTCATTTCGAACATAGTCTATGCCCCCATTATTCCTACCAAAGTGCATAGCCTCACACTTTTCCACATTGTATTCCATCTGCCGCTTTTTATAAAAATCTTCTTCTTGGCATTTCTCATATTTATAGACAGTTGTATATATACACATCACATTTTTCTTGCCCGCGCTAATAAAATTTGTTATACAAAGAGGTTTTAGTCCTTCGTTTAACTGACCCTATGTGCATTTCATTGCCCTCTGGATCAGTCTATGGTTCCTCCCCCATCCCCGTTGTCCCGTTCTCCCCCCCCGGCTTCAGCTGTGCTTTTGTTTTGCGGACAGAATGGGGGGAAAAAAGCCCCCCCCCCCCAATTCTCTTGGTTTCACCGCCTTCCTTCCGCCTCTCCCCCGGGTTGCGCAGTCTTTTGATACCTCCTCTATCTTGGTGTTTTTTTTTAAAATTCTTATGGGCTTACTCCTCGTTGCTGGCCTCGAACAGGTTTTGGAACAGGCTGACAAACTGTGCCCAAGTATCCAGGAAGCCTTCTTCCGACCCTCGGGTGGCGCACTTAATCTTCTCCAGGCGGAGAAACTCCAAAAGGTCAGCGAGCCAGTCTGCCGATCGCCAGCCGAGCAGGATTCTCCGGCGTGCGATTAGGGAAGCGAAAGTGAGGGCGTTGGCCCCCTTCCCCATGTGTAACTCTGGCTGCTCCGCTACCCTGAAGATTGCCACTCTCGGGCACGGCTTCACCCTCACCCCCACAACCTCGGACATTGCCTCGGAAAAGGTTGTCCAGAACCCAGCACGTTTGGGACAAGCCCAAAACATGTGGGTGTGGTTGGCCGGGCCCCTCTGGCACCGCTCACATTTGTCCTCCACCTCCAGGAAGAACCTGCTCATTCTGGTTCTGGTCAGGTGCGCTCTGTGCACCACTTTGAGCTGCATTAGGCCTAGCCTTGCACAGGAGGAGGTGGAGTTCACCCTGCTCACTGCTTCGCTCCAGAGTCCCCATCCTACCTCTGTCCCCAGTTCGTCCTCCCATTTTTGTCTAGTCTCATCCAGTGGAGTCCGGGCTCTGTCCAGTAGCTGTCCGTATATTTTCCCACATAGCCCCCCCTTCTCGTTGCTTGGGCCTATCAGGTCCTCTAGTAGTGTGGTTTCTGGGGCCCCAGGGTACCCTACTGTCTCTTTGCGGAGGAAGTGTTTTATTTGGAGGTGTCTCATTTCCTGTCCTTTTGCTACTTTCCATCTGCCTCTTCTTTGCCCACTCTCCTAGCCTGTCCAAGTCCTTCTGCAGCCCCCCTGCTTCCTCAATACTACCTGACCCTCTGCATATCTTTGTATCAACTGCCAGCTGAGCAACAGTGCCTTCAGTTCCTTCTTCCAGATCATTAATGTATATTGTGAAAGGTTGTGGTCCCAACAGTGAGCCCGGAGGTACACCACTAGTCACCACCTGCCATCCTGAAAAATACCCCTTTATCCCCACTCTCTGCCTTCTGCCAGTCAGCCAATCCTCTATCCATGCCAGGATCATTCCCTTAACGTGTTTATCAGCCTCCTATACAGCACCTTGTCAAAGGCCTTCTGGAAATCTAAATAGATCACCTCCACTGGTTCTCCTTTGTCTAACTTCCTTGTTACCTCTACCATCCTCCCAACAGTGTGTTCCAGACAGTTATCACCCTCTGGATAAAAAGGTTTTCCTCATATCCCCACTAAACCTCCCATGCCTCACTTTGAACTTGGTGTCTCCTCGTAAATGACCCTTCAACTAAGTGGAACAACCTGTCCATGTCCCTCATAACCTTGTGCACCTCAATCAGGTCGCCGCGCAGTCTTCTCTGTTCCAGAGAAAACAACCTTAGTCTATCCAACCTCTCTTTCTAACTTAAATGTTCCATCCCAGGCAACATCCTGGTGAAACGCCTCTGCACCCCCTCCAGTGCAATCACATCCTTCCTATAATGTGGCGACCAGAATTGCACACAGTACTCCAGCTGTGGCCTCACCAAAGTTCGATACAGATCCAACATGACCTCCCTGCTTTTGTAATCTA
This sequence comes from Scyliorhinus torazame, assembly GCF_047496885.1. Classification (NCBI taxonomy): domain Eukaryota; kingdom Metazoa; phylum Chordata; class Chondrichthyes; order Carcharhiniformes; family Scyliorhinidae; genus Scyliorhinus; species Scyliorhinus torazame. The sequence continues at coordinate 204,225,396 of NC_092720.1, forward strand.
CGCCCCGATTGATAAAAGTGAGTAACCCCTATGCCTTTTTCACCAGCCTATTAACCTGTCCTTCTGCCCTCCGAGATCTATGGACAAACACTCCAAGATCCCTTTGTCCTTCGGAACTTCCCAGTGTCAGACCTTTCATCATATACCTCCTTGTGAAATTACTCCTTCCAAAGTGCATCACCTCACACTTTTCAGGGTTAAATTCCATATCGCCACTTATCCGCCCATTTGACCATCCCATCTATATCTCCTTGTTGCCCAAGACACTCAACCTCACTGTTAATCTTTGTGTCATCCATAAACCTACTCATCCTACCCCCCACATAGTCATTTATATAAGTGACAAACAACATGGGCCCAGCATGGATCCCTGCGGTACGCCACTGGTCACTGGCATCCATACACTAAAGCAGCCATCTGTCATCAATCTCTGTCTCCTAAGCTAATTATGAATCCACCTTATCAAAACACCCTGTATCCCATGTGCATTTGCACTAAGTCAGTTTTCCTGCCTTATCACCATAACTAATTCCCCAGCTGATTAAAAACCTATCGATCTCAGCCTTGTAAATGTTCAGGGACTCGGCCTCCACAGCTTCCTGGGTTAAAGAATTCCAAAGATTCACCACACTATGAGAGAAGAAAGTCTTCCTTAAATCCGTCTTAAATGAGCACCCCTTTATTCTGCGACTATGCCCTCTGGTCCTGCACTCTCCCATGAGTGGAACCATTCTCCCAACATTTACCCTGTCTCACCCCTGTTATGGGCCAGGGTTTAGAGAACCCCAAAGTGTATCATGGAGTTCCCCTGACCCATAACTTTTAATAGATTGTGGTATGGGGAGCACACGGCCCACTCTACAGGTGTGATACAGCAAAAATGGAAAAGTATTTTTTAAAGCAAAACAATGTTTATTCTATGAACTCAAGTTAACCTTTTTAAAATATACAGTGAACAACTTAGCAACCATTAATTCAAATACAATCCCCAAAGAATACAACACTAAGTGATCCTTAATAACTTCCCAAACAACATCCAGAAGACAGAAGAAACACCTTTCAACAGAAGCACATTAGGTTAACATTCACTACTGAGAACATTTATAATTCTGAATTCACCAAATGATCAAGAGATAGTCTTTTGATGGCAGAGAGATCAACAGTACACCTGCTTTGTCTGGCTTCAGCTCCAACACTGAAAATGAAACTAAAACACACCCTGCAGCAAACAGCCTAAAACAGAAGTAAAAAGCTGACAGACAGCCCAGCTCCACCCACACTCTGGCATCACTGATAAACACCCATTTCTTAAAGGTACATTTCTTAAACACCCATTTCTTACAGGTACTCTCACATGACACCCCCCAGAATCTGGTTTGTTTCAATCTATCACCTCTCATTCTGCTGAGCTACAACCCAACTTGTTTAATCATTCCTCGTCTGGCAGTCCCTCCATACCCGGGAATATCCTAGTAAACCTCCTCTGTACTGCCTCCAATAATATATCTCTCCTTAAATAAGGGGACCAAAGCTGTTTACCGTATTCTCACTGTGGACTCACTAGTATCTTGTACAGTTGCACCAACACCTCTTCACTTTTATGCTCCAGCCCCCTTGAAAGAAAAAACAACATTCCATTTGCCTTCCCCATTACCTTCTCCACCTGTATGCGAGCTTTCTGGGTTTCAGTGCAGACTCAATGGGCCGAATGGCCTCCTTCTGCACTGTAAATTCTATAAGTCCCTTTATGCTACAGCTTTCTGCAGTCTCTCTCCATTTAAATAATAATCCGCCTTCTCATTCTTCCAAAATGAACAATCTCACATTTTCCCACGGTGAACATAGAACAGCACAGCACAGAACAGGCCCTTCGGCCCTCGATGTTGTGCCGAGAATCCCATTTGCCGGTTTTCTGCCCACTCACTGAGCCTGCCAATGCCTTGGAGATGGTGGAGGGTAAATCTACTGGAATGGCACCGGGATGAGGGACCTCAGCTCATGTGGAGAGACCCGAGAAGCCGGTGGTTGTTCTCCCAACAGCAGAGGAAGTCAAGAGGAGACGCGATGGATGTGTTGAAAATTTCGAAGGGTTGTGATTCAGTAGATGCAGAGAAACTGTGGCAGGAAGGTCAGTAACCAGGGTGACACAGATCTGTATCAGTGCCAGAGAGGCGAAGAGCTCTTTCCCCTCAGTCAGTTGTGGAGCGCTTTGTCCGAAAACAGGTTCAATTGAAAACACTGCCCATTGATTCTGCACCGACACTCCGAAGGAGCACCCTACCACTCCCCTGTCCATCCCCTAACCTGCACATCCCGAAGGGGCAACTTATCATAGCCAATCCACCTAACTTGCACATCCCAGAGGAAACCCACACAGACACGGGAAGAAAGTGCAAAGTCCACACAGATGGTCACCCGAGGCTGGAATTGAACCCAGGTCCCTGGCGTTGTGAGGCAGCCGTACTAAGCACTGTGCCACCACTACATTGGTGATTCTTGTCAAGGGTTGAGGCACAATTGGCCTCGTGTGCTGCATGGTTGTACAGTGCGCCGTGTCGGCGTCTGACATTCATTCAATGACATAACCTGCCCGGGAACAGCAGACAGAGAGCACTTACACTTAGGTGGGATTCCACTGGGTTAGAAGAGGGGGTCCGCTGGAGGTCCGAAGGTGTCCTGTCTCCCCTCAGGTTGGCATCTAGCGGCGAGTTCCCTGCACAGGACGCAGTGCTGACCCTGGCACGGTGAGTACATTACGCGGTGCAGACAGGGCGCTCCCAATGCTCAAAGCTGTGGAGAGTAAACAAGTTGGCACAAACAATCGGGGAAGGCAGCACAAGAGAAACAAGACAATGGTGTCCCCGATACATCCCAGCCCATGCCCCAACTCTGCAGCTCGCGTGTTTTAGAAGAACTAAGTTAACCCAAGCTCTGGTCTCTCTGGAGGAGCGTTGGAGAAGATGCACGAAAGAGTCACCAAGGATGGCACCACAACTGCTGGGCTATGACTACCAGGAAAGACAGAACGAGCTGGTGCGCTTTCCACGAGCACCGAGAAGCCGAAATGGTGACACAATAGGAGGGCTTTAACATTATGAGGTCAGAGGCTAGGGATCCTGCGGCGAGTAACTCGCCACCTGACTCCCCAAAGAACGTCCACCATCTACAAGGCACTAGCCAAGTGGGGGCCGGTTTAGCTCACTTGGCTAGACAGCTGGTTTGTGATACAGAGCCCAGGCAACAGCGCGGGTTCAATCCCCACCTTCTCAACCTTGCCCCTTGCCTGATGTGCTGTCATCCTCAGGTTAAATCACTATCAGTCAGCTCTCCCCCTCAAAGGAGAAAGCAGCCTACGGTCATCTAGAAATACGCCGACTTTACCTTTACAAGTCAGGCGTGTAATGGAATACTCTCCACTTGCCTGGATGAGTGCAGCTCCCAACAACACTCGAGAGACTTTACACCATTCAGGACAAAGCAGCCCACTCCCTCCACCACTGAAGCACAGTAGCAGCCGTACGTACCATCTACAAGCGGCACTGCAGTAACTCACCAACGTTCCTCAGGCAGCACCTCCCAAATCCACGACCACTACAATCTAGAAAGGCAAGGGCAGCGGAGACCTGGGAGCCCCACCAGCTGGAAGTTCACCTCCGAGCCACTCACCACCCTGACTTGGAAATATATCGGCCGTTCCTTCACTGTCACTGGGTCAAAATCCTGGAGCTCCCTCCCTCACAGCACCCGGGGTACATCTACACCTTATGGACTGCAGCGGTTCAAGAAGACAGCTCACCACCACCTTCTGAAGGGCAATCAGGCCCTTGGATGGGCAATAAATACTGAGCTAGCCCACATCCCATAATTTTTACACATGGAAAACATGTTTCCACTTGTGGGGCAAGCCCAAGACCAGGCAACGTAAATCGAAGAGAGTCATTATGAAAACCACGGGGGAATTCAGGGGGAAAACGTCTGAGTGGTGAGAACGTGGAACTCGCTAACCACAGGGAGTGGCGAAGGCAGATAACTGAGAAGCATTTAAGCCGAGACTGGATAAGGCCTCGAATGCTGATGGGAGTGAAGGTGAAGAGTCATGTGGAAACTTAAACACCGGGATGGACCAGTCTGACAAACGGCCTGATTTGACTCCCAGCAAAGGAGGCGGTTTCTGGGGTGTCAGAGATAAATGAGCGTGCTGGGCCTGCTGACTGACAGAAAATACAAGCAAGTTACATGGCGAGGCACTTACTACAGCAGGAAATCCCCCAGGGGCTTGCCTTGAACTCCTACCAACCTAGACGCACAGGTTGCCGAGCTGTGGGAGTTCACTGATGCACCTAAATGGGATAATATCAGATGACTTGCTCTGAACCAGTCAACTGCGACACTGCCATCACATGACCTTTGTGCCGCACACACACTGCACCACCAGTAGGTGGCGACGCTTCACCACACTCGCAACATGCACACCGGAACGTGGTGTGGTTTTAAGTGGAATGCTGATTCTGAAAGATGGTCCGTCGCTGTCCACCGGGGGGGGGGGGGTGGTTGGTGGGTCACTCCAAGGTGCGCGTCGATGAGCCGCAATGCCACGGCGGAGACCACACAAGGGAGGAGGCCAGAACCCTCATCCCAACTGCTCACACAATCAGAACAACTACCACTAACTTGCCCGCCGGAGCCCCTTGCGCAGTATCAGGTGTCATAAGGAGGGAGGCGCTGGCGAAATGGTGATGCCGCAGAGGGCATCGGTTCACACACCAGCAACTACTAAATCTGGAATATACAGATTCAGCCTTGGTAATGGTGACTGTGAGACCATCAGCGTTTGTCATGAAAACACATCTGGTTCACTGATGTCCCTTTAGCGACAGAAATCTGGCACTTTAAAAAAAAAATTTAGAGTATCCAATTCCTTTTTCCAATTAAGGGCAATTTTAGCGTGGCCAATCGACCTACCCTGCGCATCTTTTTGGGTTGTGGGGGTAAGACCCATGAAGACACGGGGAGAATGTGCAAACTACACACAGACAGTGACCCGGGGCCGGGACCGACCCCGGGCCAGGATCGACCCCGGGTCCGCAGCGCCGTGATGGAATCTGGCGCTCTTACCCGGTGACTCCAGACCCACAGCGATGAGGTTGAGAACTCTCAGCTGCCCTTTGAAATGGCCCAGCAAGCTCCATAGTCCGAGGGACGGGCTTCAAATACCGGGCTTGACATAAAATAATTATTTTTTTTCTTTTAAAGTGCAAGCTACAACAATTCAGATTCCAAACGAGATTGATGTTACCACTGATTCTGGACAATTAGCGTAGGTTTTAAGACAATATTTTTTTCCCAAAAGGATGGTTATCGAGGGGATTTTATATTAGAGTGCTTCAAAAAACGCTGGGCGACACGATGGTGCAGTCGTTAGCACTGCTGCCTCATGGTGCCAGGGACCCAGGTTCAATCCCAGCCCCGGGTCACTGCCCATGGCTGCATGGGTCTCATGCCCACAACCCAAAGAGGTGCTGGGTAGGTGGATTGGCCACACTAAATTGCCCCTTAGTTGGAAAAATGAATTGGGTACTTTTAAGTTTTTTTTTAAAAATTCTTTTTAAAAAGTTTCAAAAACGTGTTCCCTTGTAAGTAAGAACATGAGAATTAGGAGTAACAGCCGGCCACTCTGCCCCTCGAGCCTGCTGTGCCATTCAAAAAGATCATGGCCAATCTCATCACCATGTTCCAGTAGCTACAACACCAGCAACTACCCGGCAATGTGGAAAATTGCCTAGCTCTCCTGTACACAGGAAACAGGACAAATCCAACCCGGCTAATTACCACCCTATCAGTCTGCTCTTAATCATCAGTAAAATGATGGAAGGGGTCAGCAACAGTATCAGCAATATCCAGCTTCCTGATGGTGTTTGGGTTCTGCCAGGGTCACTCAGCTCATTGCAACCTTGGGTCAAACATGGACAAAAGAGCTGAGCTCCAGGCGTGAGGTGAGAGTGACTGCCCTTGACATCAAGGCAGCATTTGACCGAGTGTGGCATCTCGGGGTCCTAGCTAAACTGGAGTCTGGGAAATCAGGAGGGAAACTCACCGTTGGTTGGAGTCATACCTGGCACAAAGGAAGATGGTCGTGGTGGTTGGAGGCCACTCATCTGAGCTCCAGGGCATCACTGCAGGAGTTCCTCAGAGCAGTGTCGATGGCCCAACCATCTTCAGCTGCTTCATTAGTGACCGCCCTGTGGTAGTCGATATTAGAGGTACTACAGTACCCTGTAATGCTGTAAGACCATTGGTGTAGGAGGTACTGTTTTCATTGGTTAAGCCTGCCTGCTGGTTCCGCCCAGTAAGGCGGAGTATAAGAGCCCGTGTCTCCCCAGCAGCTGCCTTCTGTACCTGCGCTGCTGGGGGAAACATCTAGCGGCACGGTAGCATTGTGGATAGCACAATTGCTTCACAGCTCCATGGTCCTAGGTTTGATTCCGGCTTGGGTCACTATCTGTGCGGAGTCTGCACATCCTCCGTGTGGTGCGTGGGTTTCCTCCCACAGTCCAAAGATGTGCAGGTTAGGTGGATTGGCCATGATAAATTTCCCTTAGTGTCCAAAATTGGCCTTAGTGTTGGGTGGGGTTATGGGGATAGGGTGGAGGTGTTGACCTTGGGTAGGGTGCTCTTTCCAAGAGCCGGTGCAGACCCGATGGGCCGAATGGCCTCCTTCTGCACTGTAAATTCTATGATAATCTATGGTCTAGTGTAATAAAGCCTTCAATTGTCTCCAATCTCGCTTCTGGGGTTATTGATCGAGCATCACTCCCTTCCGTCATATGGTCAGAAATGGGGATGTTCGCTGGTGACTGCACAATGCTCAGCACCATTTGCGACTCCTCAGACACTGAGGAACAAGACCTGAACAATATCCAGGTTTGGGCTGACAAGTGGCAACTTACATTCACGCCACGCAAGTGGCGGGCAGTGACCACCTTCAACAATCTTGGTTTGGGAGGGGGATCGACTATTGACCACAAACCTAAGTGGACCAGCCATATAAATACTGTGGCTACAAGGATATTTCAGAAGCTGGGAATCCTGTGTCAAGTAACTCACCTCCTGACTCCCCAAAACCTGTCCAGCATCTGCAAGGCACAAGTCAGGAGTGCGATGTAATGCTCTCCACTTGCCTGGATGAGGGCAGCTCCAACCTAAGGAGCTGGTAACTCTGTAACTTTAAAGGTGCACACAGAACTCTGGGTGCTTTCTCGGGAAGTCCCTGTACATTTGTAACAAGGCTTCCCTACTTTTGTACTTCATCCCTCTTGCAATAAAGGCCAGCTCCCCATTTCTCTTCCTAATCACTTGCTGCTGACATTTTTTGATCTGTGTACAGGGACACCCAGTCATCCTGCACCTCAGCAATCTAGTCTCTCTCCATTTATATAATACTTTCAGATACTTCCTGCAGTGGTATTAATTCTTATAGCGTGAAAACATCTATATTTATGTCTTTGGCATGAATTAATAATTTCCTCATGATATTTAATAGATCAGGTTAATGCTTATAAATCGCTCACATTTAGTAGTGAAAAAGCAGTGATGTATTTATTATTTGCACAGGTTCCAACTGATGGACATGTTTAGGTTTTGTGTGCCCCCCCCCCCCCCCCCCCCCCCCCCCCCCACCCACAGCACAAAAGTGGTCAACTTCATGATTTCATAGCTGAGACAGCACAGCAAGATCCCACAACAGCTACATAATGAAGGGCAGATGATCTGCTTCAGGAGGGTAATTGTTGACGGGCAGACATTGCCCAGGGCACCGATGGGGACAATTCCCCTGCTCGTCGTCGAAACAGCTCCGCGGGGTCGTTCACGCCCACCCGAGGAGGGCAGGCCGTGTTTTAACGCCCCCCCCCCGCCTTGGAGGAACGGCCCTCCTCCGGGCAGCGCAGCACTCCATCAGCCAGGCAATAGGGAGCGGTCAGCCTCGATCTCCGACCCTCCGGTCCCCGGAACGGCACGTGAACCCACTGCGTACTGACGGAGAGGCGAGAGGGCTGCCCTTGGAGGGTGGTCAGCACCTTCACTGCGAACATCGTGCAGGCTAGCGCGGGCATGGCAAAACCCCTGCGAGTGCTGGGACCCAGGCACACCTGTGTACACAGAAACACCTCAGGTGGTTGAGGGGGCAGCGCTAGGCAAGGACAGTTGTTGATGTGGCAAGGTACTGCGCTGTGACAGTTTTACTCCAGCCCGTGAAGCGGAGACTGGCCATCCTGGCTACACTGACCACACAAAAGGAAAACAAGAGTAAAAAGTGGAAAGAAAAGGGGCCAGTAACACATCACCAGCTCTTCTTTTCTATTGGGATTGATTAGAAAATTGGGATCTGCCTTCTTCAAATCAGAGCTGCCCCAGTCCTCAATTCTCCTGCAGATGCCGCCCCGTCCCCCCTCCTCTCTTCCCCCACACTTTCTCCCACTCTCTCCATCTCCTGTCCTCAGCAATTTCCAGCTTTCATTCAAGTCAGAAGGTGTTTTAAAATTCGAGCTGGAAATAAAAAAAAACTCACAGAACCTATTGAAACAAGTCTGAAGTAGAACGCAAATGCTACAGACACAGCCAGAGAGGCTGACCTGCGTACACACTCTGCCCCACACACTCCCACATCACACAGCCCCACACACTCTGCCCCACACACTCCCACATCACACAGCCCCACACATGGTGCCCCACACACTCCCACATCACACAGCCCCACACACTCTGCCCCACACACGCTGCCCCACACACGCTGCCCCACACACGCTGCCCCACACACTCCCACATCACACAGCCCCACACACTCCCACATCACACAGCCCCACACACTCCCACATCACACAGCCCCACACACTCTGCCCCACACACACACTGCCCCACACACACACACTGCCCCACACACACACACTGCCCCACACACACACTGCCCTACACACACACTGCCCCACACACTCCCACATCACACAGCCCCACACACTCTGCCCCACACACGCTGCCCCACACACGCTGCCCCACACACGCTGCCCCACACACGCTGCCCCACACACTCCCACATCACACAGCCCCACACACTCTGCCCCACACACTCTGCCCCACACACTCTGCCCCACACACTCTGCCCCACACACGCTGCCCCCACACACTCCCACATCACACAGCCCCACACACTCCCACATCACACAGCCCCACACACTCTGCCCCACACACACACTGCCCCACACACACACTGCCCCCACACACACACACTGCCCCACACACACACTGCCCTACACACACACTGCCCCACACACTCCCACATCACACAGCCCCACACACTCTGCCCCACACACTCTGCCCCACACACTCTGCCCCACACACGCTGCCCCACACACTCCCACATCACACAGCCCCACACACTCCCACATCACACAGCCCCCACACACGGTGCCCCACACACGGTGCCCCACACACTCCCACATCACACAGCCCCACACACGGTGCCCCACACACGGTGCCCCACACACTCCCACATCACACACCCCCACACACGCTGCCCCACACACTCCCACATCACACAGCCCCACACACGGTGCCCCACACACGGTGCCCCACACACTCCCACATCACACACCCCCACACACGCTGCCCCACACACTCCCACATCACACAGCCCCACACACGGTGCCCCACACACGCTGCCCCACACACTCCCACATCACACACCCCCACACACGCTGCCCCCACACACTCCCACATCACACAGCCCCACACACGGTGCCCCACACACGCTGCCCCACACACGCTGTCCCACACACTCCCACATCACACACCCCCACACACGCTGCCCCACACACTCCCACATCACACAGCCCCACACACTCTGCCCCACACACACAGTGCCCCACACCACACACTGCCCCCCCACACACACACTGCCCTACACACACACTGCCCTACACACACACACTGCCCCACACACACACTGCCCTACACACACACTGCCCCACACACGCACGCTGCCCCACACACGCACGCTGCCCCACACCACACACTGCCCCACACACGCACACTGCCCCACACACGCACGCTGCCCCACACACGCACGCTGCCCCACACCACACACTGCCCCACACACGCACACTGCCCCACACACGCACACTGCCCCACACACGCACACTGCCCCACACCACACACTGCCCCACACACGCACACTGCCCCACACACGCACACTGCCCCACACACACGCACACTGCCCCCCACACGCACACTGCCCCACACACACACAGTGCCCCACACCACACACTGCCCCCCACACACACACTGCCCCCCACACACACACTGCCCCCAACACACACTGCCCCACACGCACACAGTGCCCCACACACACAGTGCCACACACGCACACTGCCCCACACACACACACTGCCCCCCCACACACACACTGCCCCCCACACACACTGCCCCACACGCACACAGTGCCCCACACACACAGTGCCACACACGCACACTGCCCCACACACACACACTGCCCCCCCCCACACACACACACACACACTGTCCCCCCCACACACACATTGCCCCCCCCACACTCACACATTGCCCCACATACACACTCTGCCCCACATACACACTCTGCCCCACACACACTCTGCCCCACACACACACACTGCCCCCCACACACACAGCCCCCCACACACACTGCCCCCCACACACACACAGCCCCACACACACACAGACACACACTGCCCCCCACACACACTCTGCCCCACACACACACTCTGCCCCACACACACACACTGCCCCCCCCACACACACACTGCCCCCCCACACACACACTGCCCCCCCCCACACACACACTGCCCCCCCACACACACTGCCCCCCCCCACACACACACACACTGCCCCCACTCACACACACAGCCCCACAAACACACACACTGCCCCCCCCCACACACACACACACACACTGCCCCCCCCACACACACACACAGCCCCACAAACATACACACTGCCCCACACACACACTGCCCCACACACACACTGCCCCACACACACACTGCCCCCACACACACACTGCCCTACACACACACTGCCCCCACACACACACTGCCCCACACACGCACGCTGCCCCACACACGCACGCTGCCCCACACCACACACTGCCCCACACACGCACACTGCCCCACACACGCACACTGCCCCCACACACGCACACTGCCCCACACACGCACACTGCCCCACACACACAGTGCCCCACACCACACACTGCCCCCCACACACACACTGCCCCCCACACACACACTGCCCCACACGCACACAGTGCCCCACACGCACACAGTGCCCCACACACACAGTGCCACACACGCACACTGCCCCACACACACACACTGCCCCCCCCACACACACACACACACACTGTCCCCCACACACACACATTGCCCCCCCCACACTCACACACTGCCCCACATACACACTCTGCCCCACATACACACTCTGCCCCACACACACACTCTGCCCCACACACACACTCTGCCCCACACCACACACTCTGCCCCACACACACTCTGCCCCCACACACACACAGCCCCCCACACACACTGCCCCCCACACACACACAGCCCCACACACACACAGCCCCACACACACACAGCCCCACACACACACAGACACACACACTGCCCCCCACACACACTCTGCCCCACACACACACACTCTGCCCCACACACACACTCTGCCCCACACACACACACTGCCCCCCCCCACACACACACTGCCCCCACACACACACACTGCCCCCCCACACACACTGCCCCCCCCACACACACACACTGCCCACACACACACACACACAGCCCCACAAACACACACGCTGCCCCCCCCACACACACACACACACTGCCCCCCACACACACACACAGCCCCACAAACATACACACTGCCCCACACACACTGCCCCACACACACACACTGCCCCACACACACACTGCCCCCACACACACACACACTGCCCCACACACACACACTGCCCCACACACACACACTGCCCCACACCCACACATTGCCCCCCACACACTGCCCCCCACACACACACAACTGCCCCACACACACACAACACTGCCCCCCACACACACACACTGCCCCCCACACACACAGCCCCACACACACACACACACTGCCCCACACACACACACACACACTGCCCCACACACACACTCTGCCCCCCCACACACTCTGCCCCCCACACACACTCTGCCCCCACACACACACACTGCCCCCCACACACACACTCTGCCCCCCACACACACACTTTGCCCCCCACACACACACTGCGCCCCCCCACACACACACTGCCCCCCACACACACACACTGCCCCCCCCCACACACTGCCCCCCCACACACACTCTGCCCCCCACACACACTCTGCCCCCCACACACACTCTGCCCCCCCACACACACTCTGCCCCCCCACACACACACACTGCCCCCCACACACACACACTGCCCCCCACACACACACTGCCCCACACACACACACTGCCCCCCCACACACACACACTGCCCCACACACACACACTGCCCCACACACACACACTGCCCCACACACACACACACTGCCCCACACACACACACACTGCCCCACACACACACACACTGCCCCACACACACACACACTGCCCCACACACACACACACTGCCCCACACACACACAGCCCCCCACACACACACACAGCCCCACACACACACACAGCCCCACACACACACACTCTGCCCCCCCACACACACACTGCCCCCCACACACACACTGCCCCCCACACACACACACTGCCCCCCCACACACACACAGCCCCACAAACACACACTGCCCGCCACACACACACACTGCCCCCTACACACACACACTGCCCCCTACACACACACACTGCCCCCTACACACACACTGCCCCCCACACACACACTGCCCCCCCCACACACACTGCCCCTACACACACACTGCCCCCCACACACACACTGCCCCCCCCCACACACACTGCCCCCCCCACACACACTGCCCCCCACACACACACTGCCCCCCACACACACACACAGCCCCACAAACACACACACTGCCCCCCACACACTGCCCGCCACACACACACACTGCCCCACACACACTGCTCCACACACACACACACAGCCCCACAAACACACACACTTGCGCCCCCCCCACACACTGCCCCCCACACACACACACTGCCCCCCCCACACTGCCCCCCACACACACACACACTGCCCCCACAAACACACCACACACACACACACACACTGCCCCCCACACACACTGCCCCCCCACACACACACACACTGCCCCACACACACACTGCCCCACACACACACTGCCCCACACACACACTGCCCCACACACACACACACTGCCCCACACACACACACTGCCCCCCCACACACACACACACTGCCCCCCACACACACTGCCCCACACACACACTGCCGCACACACACACTGCCCACACACACACTGCCCCCCCACACACACTGCCCCCCGACACACACTGCCCCCCCACACACACTGCCCCCCCCACACACACACTGCCCCCCCCACACACACACTGCCCCCCCCCACACACACATTGCCCCCCCACACACACACTGCCCCCCCACACACACACAGCCCCCCACACACCCACACAGCCCCCCAGACACTGCCCCCCACACACACACACACTGCCCCCCCACACACTGCCCCCCCCCACACACTGCCCCCCCCACACACTGCCCCCCACACACACTGCCCCCCCACACACACTGCCCCCCCACACACACAAACACACTGCCCCCCCCACACACACAAACACACTGCCCCACACACACTGCCCCCCCCCACACACTGCCCCCCCCACACACACACACTGCCCCCCACACACACTGCCTGCCCCACACACACACTGCCCCACACACACACTGCCCCACACACACACTGCCCCCCCACACACACCTGCCCCCCCCACACACACACTGCCCCCCCCACACACACACTGCCCCCCCACACACACACAGCCCCCCACACACCCACACAGCCCCCCAGACACCCACACAGCCCCCCAGACACTGCCCCCCACACACACACACACTGCCCCCCCACACACTGCCCCCCCCCCACACACTGCCCCCCACACACACTGCCCCCCCACACACACTGCCCCCCCACACACACTGCCCCCCCACACACACAAACACACTGCCCCACACACACAAACACACTGCCCCACACACACTGCCCCCCACACACACTGCCCCCCCCACACACTGCCCCCCCCACACACTGCCCCCCCCCACACACACACACTGCCCCACACACACACACTGCCCCACACACACACACACACACTGCCCCCCCCCCACACACTGCCCCCCACACACACACACACTGCCCCACACACACACTGCCCCACACACACACAGACTGCCCCCCCACACACACTGCCCTCCACACACACACACACTGCCCCCCCCCACACACACACACTGCCCCCCCCACACACACACTGCCCCCCACACACACACTGCCCCCCACACACACTGCCCCCACACACACTGCCCCCACACACACTGCCCCCACACACACTGTCCCCCCCCACACACACACACTGCCCCCCCCACACACACACGGCGCCCCACACACACACACACACTGCCCCACACACACACACACTGCCCCACACACACACACACAGTGCCCCACACACACACACAGTGCCCCACACACACACACAGTGCCCCACACACAGCCCCACACACTCACTGCCCCACACACACACACACTGCCCCACACACACACACACACACACTGCCCCCCCCCCACACACACACACACACACTGCCCCACACACACACACACTGCCCCACACACACACTGCCCCACACACACACTGCCCCACACACAGACTGCCACACACACACTGCCCCACACACACACTGCCCCACACACACACTGCCCACACACAGACTGCCTCACACACACCGCCCCCGCGCACACGTATAAAGCCATGATAAAATTTCACTGGGTGCAATGCTCAACAGGGAACCTTCAAGAGGAAAACTGACAAGCTTTGAAGGCAGTTAGGCTTTCCACCATTCACACTTGTTGCAAAGAGGATTGTGTGTGTGCATGTGTCTGTCTGTCTGAAAATGAAAATCGCTTATTGTCACAAGTAGGCTTCAAATGAAGTTACTGTGAAAAGCCCCCCCCCCCGCCCCACATTCCGGCGCCTGTTCGGGGAGGCTGGAACGGGAACGGCAGTGTGTGTGTGTGACTGTGTGTGTGTTTGTGTGTGTGTCTGTCCCTGTGTTTGTCTGTGTGTGTGTTGTCTGTGTGTGTGTTGTCTGTGTGGCAGGAGGCTGTGGGGCGTGGCTTTTTTAATAATGTGAATGTCCCTCAGTCGGTATGCTGGTGCCTGTCCAAGTCCAGCCTGTTGGGTCGGCTGAATGCAATAAAAGGAGGATATGCTGCGCTGGCTGGTGACGAATTCACCACCTCACACAAATAGCCCCAAAACAAAAACTCCTCCTGAAAAGCAGTAAATGGAGCGGGTGTTTCTTACAGAATCCCAGAAAAGGTTAGAGAGCCAGATTTACGAGCAGCCGGAGCAGTTGAGACAGGAAACTCATTTAAACCCGCTGGTAAACCGTGTTTCCCTTGCAGCAAGATGTCAAAGGCCTCGTAATTTATGACAACAAAAGAAGCCCAGTCATCGTGAAGAGAGCGACCCTCAAACAAGGCAGTTCAGAGGGAAACAATTTAACCCACTCCCTGCTGAGCTGCAACCGAGCAGTGAATAACCCACACTGAACTAGCTGCCAGGGTTGTCATGGGAACTCAACACA